>NC_141374.1:11374199-11532180 GCF_963921425.1 Dryas octopetala | reverse complement strand
CAGGCAATATTATAGTAAATATTTTAGTTAGATACTTGTACCAAAAAAGATTAAGATAATTAGACAAAAATCCAAATACGATGGTTGGCTTTGGATTATACCCACCGTTTTTGGATTATCAATTTGGCCCTATTTACATTACACGTTGGATTTTTATTTTTATTGTGAATGCCTATTTTGTCATTTAATTGACAAATAACTAGTTTTAATGCTGTGTCAATTAATTCCTTATATTAAGCAATCTTTAATTATGATTTTCTTACTAAGTACATTCCATTTTAAATTGATTTCGTATATCAGGTAATTGGTAATTAATTTGTTATTATAAATATGGATTACATTTCATTCGAGTTGGGTTCTCATTGTCTCACATTTTTGGTTGTTCTTGGTGAACCACGAAGCTCCTTGGTGAAAGGTAAATAAACTTTTGGCTTTTATTTTTTTATTTTTTTATCTTCTTCTTCCATATTTTTTCTTCAATTTTCTTCTTCTTTGATGTTCTTCTTGTTCGATCTTCTTGTTCAATCTTCTTCATATATTCTTATTCTTCTTCTTTCAATAATACTATGAGGACAAGGTAGATAAAATTATTTTCATCATCTTCCTCTTCTTTTATATTCTTCATAATATGCGCGCATCTTGTCATTATTTTTCTTCATCACTCTATTTCTTTTTCTTTTTTTAACCTAAGTTGAAAATATATCATTTTTTCAACATGAGCCAAATGTATCGTTTTTTTTTTTTTTTTTTACATGAACTAGAGGTTTTTTTATTTTTATTTTTTTTTGCATACATGAGTTAGAGGTATCTTATTATTCTTCTTCTTATCTTAGTACATATTATGATTTGTGTTTATAAACCTTAGGAGTAGGTTAGAGATCAATATATATCATTTTTCAACCTGGTTTTTCTTTTTTCAACCTGAGCCAAAGGTATCATTTTTCTTTTTTTACATGAGCTACAGGTTTAAAAAAAAAAAAACATGAGTTAGAGGTATCTTATTATTCGTCTTATCTTCCATATTATGATTTGTGTTTATAAACCTTAGGAGTAGGTTAGAGATCGATATATATATATATATATATATCATTTTTTCAACCTGAGCCAAAGGTATCGTTTTTCTTTTTTTTACATGAGCTAGAGGTTTTTTTTTAAATACATGAGTTAGAGGTATCTTATTATTCTTCTTCTTATCTTAGTCCATATTATGATTTGTGTTTATAAACCTTAGGAGTAGGTTAGAGATCGATATATTATTCCTTCTTCATTTTTCAACCTAAGTCCAACATATAACTTTTTTAAGCTAAGCTAGATGTATGTACTTATTCTTCTTCATTTTTCTTCCATTTTTATGGTATATTCTTATTTTTTTTCTGACCTATTTTAGAGGTATATTATTATTATTTTTCATATATTGGTACATATTATATATGATTTGTGTTTATATACGAAATCAACTTAAAATAGAAGGTAATTAGTATGAAAATCATAATTAAAGATTTCTTAATATAATGAATTAATTGAAACAATATTAAAACTAGTCATTTGTCAACTAAAGGGCAAAATGAACATTCAAAATAAATAAAAAAATACAACAAAAATATAAATCCAACGTGGCAAGGTGAAAGAGGGTTTAAATTGATAATAAAAAAATAGTGGGTTAAATCCAAAATCAACAAGCGTAACTAGGTTTTTATTCAATTATCTCAAAAAGATTTGAGTTAGACACACCAAATCCTTGACAGAATTTTCAAAGATAAGCTGACATATATATCATATACCGAAGAGAGTCTTGTGTAACGGTAGAAATAGAAAGAGAGAAAAAGGGAGAGAGGGATACCAGAGCTGGTATCCCTGGGGCAGGTAAGGCCCTCCCTATACCTGCTAAGTCAACTAAACTGGTAATCTTAGTTATTCCTCTGATATAATCACTAAAGTTTTTTTTTTTTTTTTGTGTTTTTCCATGAGATATATGACTATAAAAAGTACTTATACAGTTATACATTTAGCTAGTTTTCCGGTGAATATATACCATTTAAGGTGCTGACAAAGTAGGGCTTCATTAAATGGCGTCACCAATATTATCATTTTCCGGACGTAATATCTTACAATTGCGCAAGTAATGGCATTTGTACTAGACCCCTACGCCCCTACATTTTTTGGTATCTTTCACAATAAATAATAATGGGCCACTTGTGTAAATAAATAAGATGCTTACGTACGATGTTAACGGGCCAACAACTGGAATAGAATATATATACTACGGTCTTCAACAACAAAGAGCTGAATTCAAGGTGTCAAATTTTTGAGAAATTTTTTTACACAACAGTTCTATATATTTATGTGTCTTTCACTCTTATTGAGTGACAAGTCATGAGATGAGTGAGATAGGACCGTCTCACGAAAAGTTCTTCCTTCAAACCTTTTCATCTATATATGTGAACTTATTAAAAAGTTATTTTGTTAATTAGATTTGTTAGAATTTAAGAATGTGTTTTATTTCATTTCTATGTTTAATAAACAAGCTTTTTAAAACTTTTACATGGATATTTGATTGGGGGGGGGGGGGGGGGGCAGTCATGCATCATTAATTAATCTGCATTTGCACAGCCATGCAGGACATCATTAATGTGAGAGGGATGAGGTAAAAAAATGCGGTGAATTTTTTTGTTTATTTATTGTTTAATGATCCTAAAAATCTCTAATATTCCTTTAATTAGGCCAGAAAAGGGTGCTTCATATTGCGTATAAGTGATAGAACTTTCTAAAAGTTATATTGAGTCTGAGAGTATAAGATATAACGTGATGCCAAATATGTGCATTAATGTGACGTTCCAAATATGTACAATTATAAGAAATAAGATGACTTCTTTGCCAGAGATTGATGATGACTACTTTGGAGATTAAAGCGACGCCGTAAAAGCTGGTATGCTGCAAATAAATGCTGGAGGGTCGGTCACCCAACCAAACCTGTACTCACATGCATGAAGACAAAGAAAACCATTCTTTTTTTTTTTTTGGCCCATTGAAAGAAACCCATTCTAATCAAAGAAAAAAAAATGAAAATCCAACCAAGAAAAAAACAAAAACAAAAAGAGGAGGGGGAGAGAGAGAGAGAGAAAATAATTGTTCTACTACTACTCCCTTATGAAATTTTTCATAACCCATCATATATATCTTACTTTCCATATTTAAGTTACTAGGTGAAGAGGCAGATGGTAGTTTTTTATTAGTTAAAAATAAGGTTAAATGAAATTTTTGTTCTCTATAATTATACTAATTTTTTCACTTTGTTATTTCAATTTTGACTATTTTGATCGTTTAATTTAATTACAGTTGTAATTAGATCCAAATCAATTAACTCCATTTATTTGAAGACGAAAATCTTAGATTACATGCCAAACACGAACTACCACATCAAGTTTCCATCTTCAAAATAAACGAAACTAATGATTTGAACTTAATTGCAACCATAATAAAACTACAAGATCAAAATTGACAAAATTTAAATAGCATGACCTGAATGAAAATTTAGTGAAATTAACTATAACTATAGGGACCAAAAGTGTTATTTGACCTAAAAATAAATAAATTTTATTAAAATTGGCCGGTCTATATATGAACAAGTTAAGTGAAACACTATCACATCCAGAATCATAATTTCATGATGTGATTTGGCGATACTAATGGCAGGGTGATCAAATTTTTTCATCAAATATTGTGTCTCATGCATACATATATATATATATGTGTGTATGTTAATCTCTTACTAGTTAGAGTAAATAAAGTTTAGAATGAGTGTAGATTTGAATAAATAAAACACTAAGTGTTAGATAATATGGCAAAATAAAATTTGATGAACAAATCTGGTCATAGATTTGGTGACAGTAGTATATATTATATATTCTTCCATGTCACACATACACGTACATACTGTTTCCTCAACTAATCCCATTAACTTCTACTCCTTCATTCAATGCCACAATTTAAGGTGAAGCAGCACTTTCCTGCCAAATTAGGTGGGCATGCATACCATTTTCCTCTAAACTCTAGACACATCGAAAGAGAGAGAGAGAATCGAAGGAGACAGACATAAGAAAAGGTACATGTGCTAGAGAAAAAACAAAAAGCAAAAAGAGTTTAATTTGTAGGGTTTATCATTAATTTGCAATATTGCCTTGCGCTTGCAAACTACTTTCACCACTCAGTACGTGGTTGCCCAGCTGGGTTTATAACCCTTATTATCTCCAACGACCTCTGCTGGCATTAATGAATGGTGGAGTTTTCATTAGGTCTACAAAAGGAGAAAATTAAACTCGTCCAGAAAGTGAAAGGAAAATGCTTTTGAAGCATACAATAGTCCCCTGCTATATGGTCTCTATTTATTGCCCTCTCTGTCAACTTTCTATTATAACTCCCTTTTTTTCCTTTTCCTTTCCTTTAATTCATTGCCTCTCTCTCACCCTCCACATTTCTCTCTTTCCATCTTCTTCTTCATCTTCTTTGTCTCTGGGGCCGATGCTGCACGAGTAGCAGATGTGGTACTGAGTGACGTGACAACTAGCTCTAGAGTCTAAGTTTTATGTGTCATAAATCTGATCTGGGTCTTGTTTTTTGAGTCCATTTTGGTCTGGGAATCACTTTGTTTAAGGTACATTTTTCCAAGTTCTAGCTTAAGTTTACAGGTTTCAATAGTTTCATTACTTCGGCAAGGGGTTAATTTTGGTTTTCTTTTTTAATTTCAGGTGGGGTCCGCTAGCTAGAATCAGTGATCAACATGGATGTATCAACGGCTGTTATGATCTTATCAGCTTTGGCAGCGTACTTATTTTGGTTCAAGGTGATATCGCGGAAGATGAGCGGTCCACGTGTATGGCCACTATTGGGCAGCCTTCCGGGTCTGATCCAGAACTCGAACCGGATGCATGACTGGATCGCGGATAATCTCCGCGCGTGTGGTGGCACGTACCAGACGTGCATCTTTGTCATTCCTTTCCTGGCTCGCAAGCAAGCGCTTGTGACTGTCACGTGCGACCCCAAGAACTTGGAGCACATTTTGAAGCTCCGCTTTGACAATTACCCCAAGGGCCCCAATTGGCAAGCTGTGTTCCATGATTTACTTGGCGATGGGATCTTCAACTCGGATGGCGACACGTGGCTGTTCCAGCGTAAGACTGCCGCACTGGAATTCACCACCCGGACGCTCCGCCAAGCCATGGCTCGTTGGGTGAGCCGAGCCATTAAGCTTAGGTTCTGCCCGATTCTTGAGTCAGCTCAGAATGAAGCCAAGCCGGTGGATCTTCAAGACCTCTTGCTTCGGCTCACTTTCGATAACATATGCGGCTTGGCTTTCGGTAAGGACCCGGAAACGCTGGCTTTGAGCCTTCCCGAAAATGGCTTTGCAACGGCTTTTGACCGAGCCACTGAAGCCACGCTGCAACGCTTTATCTTGCCCGAGTTTATTTGGAAGTTCAAAAAATGGCTCCGGCTTGGTATGGAAGTCAGCTTGAGCCACAGCCTCCGCCACATCGATGAGTACTTGTCCAACATAATCAATACACGTAAGCTCGAGTTGCTGAGTCAGCAGGAAGGTTGTAACAACGCAACCCCACACGACGACTTGTTGTCCAGGTTCATGATGAAAAAAAAGTCCTACTCGGACGCATTTCTCCAACACGTGGCGCTTAACTTCATTCTAGCTGGACGTGACACATCATCAGTGGCGCTGAGCTGGTTCTTTTGGCTGGTCACCCAAAACCCACAAGTGGAAGAGAAAATCATCCTCGAAATTTGCACCGTCCTGATGGAGACACGTGGCAGCGACATTTCCAAGTGGGTGAAAGAGCCCCTAGTGTTTGAAGAAGTTGACCGATTGACGTACCTTAAGGCAGCATTGTCCGAGACCCTAAGGCTTTACCCTTCAGTGCCACAGGACTCCAAGCACATAATAAACGACGATGTTTTGCCCAATGGGACTTTTGTGCCGGCAGGCTCTTCGGTCACATATTCCATATACGCCATTGGTCGCATGAAGTACATTTGGGGTGAAGATTGCCTGGAGTTTAAGCCTGAAAGGTGGTTATCTTCCGATGGCAAACAAATGGAGGTACGAGATTCTTATAAATTTGTCGCATTTAATGCTGGTCCAAGAATTTGTTTAGGCAAGGATTTAGCTTATTTGCAAATGAAGTCAATAGCCGCGGCAGTGCTGTTGAGGCACCGGCTCACGGTGGTGCCGGGCCACAATGTGGAGCAGAAGATGTCATTGACATTGTTCATGAAATATGGGCTGAAGGTGAATGTGCACCCTAGAGACTTGAAGCCTATTTTGGCAAAAATAGGCAAGGGTAACGACTCATGGGGTACTAAAGATGATCATGTTCTCTACAATGAGGGGCTTGATATGGTGGCTGGGGTTGCATAAGAGGGCTAGCTTGTTGGTTTTGGGCAAAGCCTGTGAATATGATGCATACTAGAGAGTAATTAATTAAGGTCAGTCAATATTATATCTTATACTATACTATAGGAGGAAGAGTGGAGAATTAATGGCAGCTTATGAACCATTTTGGGGAGCTCTATCATCTCTAATAATGTGTATCGGGTAATAATCAAAATATTGATTGGTGAGGGATTTGATCCCATTGTGAAACTAGCCAGTGGTGCTGTTACCAATTTAAGTATTACATTTCACCTTTGTTTTTTATTTTTTGGCTTTTTTGAAAGTGCATTTTGGCATATATGTCATATGATTCAAGTGTTAATAAGAAATGAAGGTCAATCAATGTTGCCAGTGGGTAAATGACATGCGAATGACTATATTGGTATTGGTGTTGTACACAATATAAAGCAGCTTTTTATGTATGATTTACATTTCAGGCTCCAATAGTTGCTCATGTTTTTTTAACTAGTCCAAGTTATAATACCATTCTTGGGGACTGGGGAGAAACCAACACCTGATGGCTTGGGTCTGTGATACCAGGAATGGAAGCCATGAAATAGCAGAATGGCCATTGATAAAATCAGTTTCAGATTTGGAAAGGTTTCTATTTTCTAAGATATTGTGCTTTCCCTTTTACTTTTGGTTTAGATTTTTAGGTTCTGTTTGGTGGCTAGCTAGTAATTTAATTCATGACTTTTATTCAACAAGGCAAACTTGTTGAAGCTAGTAAACTTAATTCATAGATCCTAATGTACTTATTTCTCTGTTCAATGTTCATCAATCATCATTACCACTTTGTCTAATTTATTGAGAAATTAATTTATCAGAGCTAAGAAAACTAAAGAAGCAAAAACAAAGATTATGAAGAGAGATCAGGCAGACCAATTCGCATAGTACAGTAAAATGCAGCAAACAATAAGCTGGTCTCAGTCTCACCCACATAGACATAGTACTCATCCTTAGTTTTTCTTATTAATTAAGATTTCAAGCTGGTCAATATCAATGGAAATCAGTTGGAGGATGATTGTGCAACCAAGCTTATAAATGGAAATCAGTATGAAAGCAGATATGAGAAATATTGCAGTAGAATACCATAATTAGCAGAGTGAGGCAGAACACATGGAATTTGCAAAATACTACTTCATTAATACTTGGCTTGGATATTATACAAAGTTACAAACCAAATGTAGCAACAGCTTATACCATTTGAACATATCAATTAATACTTGGATATGTAATGAAAAACCAAATGGATTAGCACAGTCACCATATATACTTCTCAAAATCAGGAGTTTAATTGAACTAGCTAGTTACAATTCTGATGAGCAAAAAGAAAATCAATCATCAACTGTTTAATTACTTCTTAATTTCTTTCTTAATCTCTTTCCTTGATGAGCAACAGCAGGTTGGCCTTGACTTGCTCGTTTAAGAACAGAAAAACCGAACTTCGACTCAAGAGTATTCCAAAAAAGTCCAATTTCATCACCCCTCTTCAAGTCTCTCCTCGTCACAAAATTCTCCCTCCACTTATTAATGAAAACATAACTGCTCCACTTCTCCCATCGCTTCAAAACCAGTGGATGCTCTATGTTTGTGTCATAGTCATAAACCTTGACTTCTGCACCCTCTTTGTTCGCAACCCTTCTGGCTAACTTGTCATCCAAGTAATCCAGCACATGGTCCTCGATCAATTTTGTAGCCACCAACAGCCTGCACATGTTTCCGAGATCGCTCTCTGTGAGCGTCTTCTTGATTCTCCAAGGGTCATGATACAGACTCAGCCTCGTCGACACAGCAGCATCCACATTCTCAGCAGCAGAGGGCTTGTCTTTGTCATGACCAGCAGGGCCTTTCTCTGCTTTTCTCTTCTTTGTGGTAGTCCAAGACGGGTCCCACAAAGTGAATGCTGTTGAAAGTTGGTCATGTGGGCATGGAGTAGTAGTACTAGTAGTACCAATGGCAAGGGTTAGTGCTGTTGAGAGTTGGGTGAATGTGTCTTCCATTGTTGAAACAGAGAGATGAATGTGAAGCAATTAATGGGTTTAGGGTTTTGGTTCTTGGGGAGAAACCCACGAACACCTTAGGGGGGCTTTAGTGAATGAGGGAATGGGTTTGTGATTCTTGGAATTGAAGTAATGGAATAGTAGCAGAATGCATTGGTATTTATAGAGATTTCAACCAAATCAGTATGGGTTTGCAATTGCTCTTCAATTAGGATTTAGGCAACTCTACTTTCCTTTCCTAGTCTTTCTTGGTAATATAGATATTTAGGGGCTGCTTGGTGACTAAGTAATTAAGTTAATTCACCAAGTTGGAAGAAATTAAGTAATTTTCTAAATTTCAACGGAACTGAGAAAGGAAAAGCATAAAAATAAGAAGAGGGATGAAAAAAGGAAAGTAATTTTGTTATTTTAACTCCACTCCTAAGAATATTAGTTTTGTGACTAATACGTATTGGGTTCTATAGATTTTAAGAAGATATTATTAAATTTGTTATTTTAACTTCCACTCCTATCCTCTATGTATTTTGTGCCATTTTTCCATTGTGGGAGCACTTAATTGGTATCTTTGCTAATTGCTATATATTTGCGAAAAAATACTTGATGTCATATGTCTTTTTTTTTGGGCCAATGATGTCATTTGTCTTTAAATTATATTAAAATAGTAAGTTCGATTGATTGCTCTTAGTCAGTTTCATTACATATTTACATGGCATGTATAGGAATTGAAAGACCTATTTTCTTGCAACGAAAAGGAAAAACCTTTTTCTTTTCTTTCAATTTTTGGTACTTACATTTTTTGACCAGTTAGTCATACTAAATGGTGCACAAGTTATTTTTTAACCTCTTTAAAAACTCCGTATTAGAACAAATTAGCTAATTGGTCATTTGGTCCATTGGATTTCTTCTCTTCACAATTTTGAAAATGTTTCAAATTCAAATCCTCATCTCATCTCTTAGATGACAAAAATAGAAGTGAAGAGAATAAACTTGTCTCACAAATTGATTAATTGATTTTTGGGTGAATGTCAAACAACAAAATTAACTTTTTTTCTTGTCAATTTGGTAGCAAGGGTGATTAGAAAAAGTTAGGGCACACAAAAGAAACAAATAGGGCTGACTTTGAATTGTTGGAGGTTCAAGGCGAAATGTTAAAATATGACCTCCATGCACATTAAATAAAAATGATTACTTTGAAACATGTCCAAAATTGTGGAGGTTTGAGGTGGTTGCCTCACTAAGCTCCTGAGGATCGAATCCTCTTTTTATTTGGCCAAGGGAAATAGTTACTCCATTAGATAGAGAGAATAAAAAAACGAAAATAGTTACTCCAAGGGAAATACAATCACACCACTCGTAGAACAAAAAAACGACAAATAGGAAAACTAAAAATAGAAATAAACCATAAATTAAACGGAACAACTCAAACCCTAGAAACATAACAAAGCCAGAAACGACAAATGAATTAACTTTTTTTTTCTTGTCAATTTGATCGCAAGGGTCATTAAAAAAGCTAAGACACACAAAAGAAACGAATAGGGTTGACTTTGAGTTGTTGGAGGTCCAAGGCGAAACATTAAATATGACCTCCATATATGCACATTGAATAAAAATTATTATTTTGAAACGTCCCCAAAATTGTGGAGGTTTGAGGTGGTTGCCTCACTAAACCCCTAAGGACCGAATCCCCTTATTTGGCCAAGGGAGATAGTTATTCCATTAAACAAAAAGAAACAAAGCCACATGGGGAAATACAAACACATGCACTACTTGCAGAACAAAAAAACAACAAATAGGCAAACCAAAAATTGAAACAAACCATAAAACACAATAGCTCAAACCCTAAAAACATAACAGAGTCAAAAACGATAAAAGAATTAACTTTTTTTCTTGTCAATTTGGTCGCAAGGATCATTAAAAAAGTTAAGATACACAAAAGAAACGAATAAGGTTGACTTTGAGTGTTGGAGATTCAAGGCGAAACATTAAAATATGACGTCCATGCGCATTAAATAAAAATGATTATTTTGAAACGTCTCCAAAATTGTGGAGGTTCGAGGTGGTTACCTCACTAATCTCCTGAGGACTGAATCCCCTTTTTCTTTGGCCAAGGGAATTGAAATAACTATTCCATTAAACAGAGAGAAACAAACACGTGGGCAAATACAAACACACCACTCGCGAAATGAAAAAACGACAAATAGGCAAACCAAAAATAGAAACAAACCATAAAACATAACAACTCAAACCCTAGAAACATAACATAGCCATACTTTCAATCTATCCAAATGCAAGCCATCAGTCTCCAGAACACCAATCAACCAAGATGGGGGGTGCTTCCACCCAATTCTCAGGGAACATTTTCAATCTTGCTGGCCTAGCAACTACATCTGCAACCTTATTAGCTGCCATTTTCACCCAATTCCAACGTATAGATGAGAATCAACATAAAGATTCCATATTTCTCTTAGAATTGGGAAAATTAATTCTAAGAAAATTTCCCAAGGAGCCTCATTTGACAAGCTCTTCATATCATATCCCCTTAAATAAACAATGATCCAAAGGAAAATCATTACCTTGTCCTAAAAGGCAAAAAAATATAAATAAACTAAAGATAAACCAAAAATAAGCATCTCAAGTGAAAAAGAAAAAAGAAAAAAGAAAAAAAAAACAGAACGCAGTTACGTAAAGCATAATAATATAGTATGGAGTAGTATATTTTATTAAGCAGCCGTTAAAAAACTATAATAATCATCCAACAATCCAATACTTCTCGAACCACCCTAACCCCATACACCTTCACCCCCTACCATTACTAAGCATTAACCACAACCACTAACGTCATCAAAACAGAAATCGACGGTTATAATTAACGATACCACATTATTATCGTGTACCGGAACCCAAGCAAACCTCTTCCCAATTTAATTAAATAATTAATTAATCAACTTTTAATTATTTTATTTCTCAAATACTCAGAGGCACAGACACACATACACACACAACACTTAACGCTCAGACATAAAACTCGTTCCTCTGTGTTGTCCTCATTGCTCCTTGGTGTCTTTTCAGCTTCTTCGCTATGTTGGAGAGGACATAGAGACTCACAGACGCTGAGTTTTGAGCTTCTCTCTGAGCGTCGTCGTTTTGGGCTATACATACACTACCGCACTGTAAGTAATTAGGGGTTTTGCTTCAGTGGGTTGAGCTCTACTTAAGCTGCAAAAAAGAAAAAGAAAAAAAGAGAGAATGATTCTAAAGTTTTTCATTTTTATGTGGTAAATTTGTAGGTGTGTTGCGGTTTTGAGCTTTTGATGCCTTGGTGGGTTGAGTAGCTTTAGCTTTTTTTAGCTTGTAGTAATGTTGTTTATTTTAAGAAGTTAAAATGATGTTTTTTCTTTCATTTACTAATTTATGTTTGTTTGAATTTTTTGAATTACTATGCAATTGAATTTGTTGAAATAGGTGATTGAATTGCGTAGATCTGAACTGAGAAAGTGTGTTTTGGGTTCTTAAGCTTTGAGTGTGTTAGTGAGCTGTGACTGAGAGTGTATAACTGCTATCCTCTGTGTGCCCCAAAAATTTATAAGTTTTAAAGCTTTCATATTTACATGTTATGTTGTGCAATTGGAAATTGAGAAATGTGGGAAACGTGTAGCAAATCTCCAGAGTTGGAAATCAAGCTTTAGAAACTAATAGTTTGTGAATCCTAGATTATGATTGTTTATGCATGCTTGTGGACCACATAAATAATGAGTTTGCAACTACTGTTTATTCAATTTAATCATGTTATGTGAGATACTTTCTGCAAAGTATTTCTCTATTATACTTGTTCTTGGTACGAGCTAATGACAAACTCCTTCTAATTGCTATACAGGTCAGTATTGAGCACACCTTATATTGAACTGCTTGTTTAGGACCTCTTCCAAAATGAGTTATGGCTATCCGGTTGAGTTTATTTTTTCGGAGATTTTATGGATATGGCCATTGGATTACTTCTTGTTGTTATGAATCATATGTGACCATTAACTTGGTGCAAATGTGATAGCTTATCTATATTTAAATACAGTAATTTATCTCAGGATTTGCCTTTCTTACCGTAATTTCAATATATAAGCATGCCTTCTTGGTGGAGAAAGTCTTCATCCAAAGAAGCAAAGAAGAAAGAAAATAAGGACAGTTTCATTGATACCGTAATAACCATACACCGAAAACTTAAGAGTTCATCTGAAGAAAAGTGCAACAGTAGATCAGGAGGTTCTCGGAGACAATGTAGTGACACTATTTCAGAAAGGGGTTCTCAATCCAGGGTCGTGTCAAGATCAACATCACCCTCCATATCAGTATCGCGCTGTCAAAGTTTTGCAGAAAGGCCTCATGCCCAACCACTACCCCTTCCTAGAGTACATCTTTCTAAGATTGGGTGCACTGACTCTGGCATCAGTGCATCATCAAAACCAGGATCTGACAGAGGGTCTAAGCAATTGCTCTATTTGCCCCTTCCGAGACCTGGATGTGTCTCAAGCAGGGCAGATCCTACAGATGCTGAAGGAGATTTAGCTACTGCTTCCATATCTAGTGATAGTTCTATTGATAGTGATGATCCATCTGACTCACGCCTCCTTAGTCCCATGACATCTGACTATGAAAATGGAAACAGAACAGCTCTGAACAGTCCTTCCAGGTAAGTTTTCATGTCATCGGAAATGATCATATTCGAGGCTATGATGTTAGATACTTAATACATCATGTTCATGTGTAAATGCTTCATCTTTGTGTGTAATGTGCATGCGCACGCCTCTACCCCTGACAAATTTTCCTCTATCTTTGTTAAAGTGTTATGCGAAAGGATCAATTCCCTGTTGTCAACCTAAAGAACGGAAAAGAGACTGTGAAGTCGGCTAATCTTCTGTTCAATAATCAGGCTCTGTCTACATCACCAAAACGGGGACCTTTACATATGCAGAATATACAGATTCCTTACCATGGTGCATTCTGTAGTGCTCCAGACAGCTCAATGTCAAGTCCTTCTAGGAGTCCCATGAGAGTGTTTGGCTCTGAGCAAGTTCTGAACACCAGCTTCTGGGCAGGAAAGCCTTATCCAGATATAGCTTCTGCTCATTGCTCTAGTCCAGGTTCAGGTCATAATTCTGGGCATAATTCAGTTGGAGGGGATCTGTCAGGACAGCTGTTTTGGCAGCACAGCAGGTGTAGCCCTGAGTGCTCTCCAATACCTAGTCCCAGATTGACCAGTCCTGGCCCTAGCTCTAGAATACAAAGTGGTGCTGTTACCCCTCTGCATCCACGAGTTGGAGGGCTAGCCACAGAGTCACCTACAAGCCGGCCTGATGATGGCAAGCAGAAAAGCCACCGGTTGCCCCTTCCTCCAATAACAATAACTAAAACATGTCCTTTTTCTCCTGCATATTCAGCTGCAACAACTCCCACAGTTCCACGTAGCCCTGGTAGGGCAGAAAATCCAATAAGCCCTGGTTCACGCTGGAAGAAGGGACGCCTTCTTGGGAGGGGCACATTTGGACATGTATATCTTGGTTTTAACAGGTTTGTAGCCAAAGGAGGTGTATGCCCACAACTTGGATCTGTTTATCGATTATACATTCTACAGTTGTATCTATTTCTCCCTATTGCATGTATGACATTAACAAATTTTCTCACACCCACAGAAAAAGTTTGACTCTCACCCTCCCCTGAATAAAGAAAAAAAGAGATCAACAAATTTTCATCCACAAATGACCACTGTAAGCTAAGCCATCTACATGTGGCAGATTGCAATTTTCAAGAATCACCGTTTCAGAATTACAGTTTTCCTATGCTTATCAAATATTAAGCATACGGTGTTCCTGAGTTTAAACTTATGATTTGTGATTATCCACTTTTGATGTATTTGAGTTATTCATTAGTTGTAATGCACAAGTCCCTTTCTGGAATTTTGAATGTCTGATTTGATTCAATTTTTGGCTTCAGTGAAAGCGGTGAGATGTGTGCAATGAAGGAGGTAACTCTGTTTGCAGATGATGCAAAATCAAAGGAAAGTGCACAGCAGCTGGGGCAAGTAAGTTCACTTTGGTAGTTGGTAGATCTATTAGAAACTTTGATGGTGTAGAGAATAAAATGTTTCCTAGAAAATAAGTTTTACATATGTATATATATATATATATATATATATTTTTGTGAGTTCCTTTAGACTTTGAGGGTCTCTTATACATATGAGTTGTGTGTTGCAGGAAGTTGCTTTGCTAAGTCGCTTACGGCATCCAAATATAGTGCAGTATTATGGATCTGAGACGGTATGTTCCTTTTATTACTGATGTAGTTTCTAATATAATTGCTCATACTAAGACCTCTAGAAAATTGTGGTGTTTAAGTCAGTCAACAATGGCTGTTTACACGTTTTGATGGTAACTATTTTTAAGTAACTGTGTTATTCCTATTGTTGGCATGTGATGGTGTATATTCTTGAGCAGGTAGATGACAAACTTTATATATACCTGGAGTATGTGTCTGGTGGATCCATCTATAAACTGCTTCAAGAGTATGGTCAGTTTGGTGAAATAGCTATTCGTAGTTATACTCATCAAATCTTGTCAGGGCTTGCATACTTACATGCCAAAAACACTGTCCACAGGTGAGTCAAGTTATAATTAAAACTTGATCTATCTTGGAAATATCATCTATCACTGACTCTTATGGGGCCATGTGTTTTCATCAATTTAGGAATGTCAGTTTTGATCACCGACTCTTATGGGCTAATGATAAGCTTATTATGTTCAGGGATATCAAAGGAGCAAATATATTAGTAGATCCCAATGGTCGGGTAAAATTGGCAGATTTTGGGATGGCTAAGCATGTAAGATCCTTCATTTGCAATTTTTATCAGAATTACCATGCAGTCATTCTTTTGATAGTCCAGTGCATGCAACCTTGATGCTGATAGGTAGTTAGTGAAAGGAGATCCTATAAGCCTGTCTGTTTTCAGAATGATGCTTGTTAAGCACTCATTCGGTTCTGATGCCATTTTGTACCACTTTTTTTTTTGGGAAAATAGAACACAAGACTCAACTGCCCTGAAAGAAAATTTTGTTAAATGGGACACTGGATAACCTGATCCAAGTCATATCAATTTTTTTTTTTCTTCTCTTCCAATTAACAATGAATCTGAGGGTTCTGATATATCTTATCTGAAATATTTTGTAGATCACTGGGCAGTCTTGTCCATTATCATTCAAGGGAAGCCCATATTGGATGGCACCTGAGGTCAGCATGGTTGTGCTCTTGCATCTCAAATTTTTATATGGCTTTGTGGTAACATTATTTACTCAAATTGTTCAGGTTATCAAGAATTCAAATGGCTGTAATCTTGCGGTTGATATATGGAGCCTTGGTTGCACTGTTCTTGAGATGGCCACGACAAAACCACCTTGGAGCCAATATGAAGGGGTTAGTAAATTTTGGATTCAGAGCCTTGAATATTATGAAATACTCAGATGTTATACATTTCCCAGTGACAGTGCATGTATGCCAGAAATTCCTAATGTTTGACCTGATTCTTCTTGTGATGTGTGTTTCAAAGGTTGCTGCTATGTTTAAGATTGGAAACAGCAAGGAACTTCCTGGAATTCCTGACCATCTGTCAGAGGATGGGAAGAACTTTGTTAGGCTGTGTTTGCAACGTAACCCACTGCATCGTCCTACGGCTGCTCAGCTTTTGGAACATCCTTTTGTGAAGAATGTTGCTTCATTGGAACGACCCATTTTGAGTGCAGAGCCTTCTGAAGGACCACGTGCAATAACAAATGCAGTGAGATCTCAGGTAGAAACAACCCCCCAACCACCCCCTAAAAAAAAATAAAAAAAAATTCTAGACTTTGATACTAAATGTACAAGACCCCATGATGAACGGTGGAGTAAGCATATACAACATAAAGGCTTTTATATAATGAGAACATTATGGCTTTATGTAATGTCTGTATTTGTATGCAACTTACAAGACTTCATTTAGAACTTGAGCTACCAAATGATTTAATAGGGCAGTAGTGAAGTTCTGCAATCTGCACATTATTATGTCAAGTAGTAAATGCTTGCAATGTTTCCCATCCTGTCATGTTATTATTCTGTGATTATAACTTGTCTAAATAAAAAACATATGTTGCTAGCACTGGACATCGTAGGATTTTCGGATTCCAAAATGTAGGCATGAAACAGATGTCCATATTTGGATAAGCTGTGGCCAAACAGATTGTCTAGTTCAGTGCACGTAAGTATATATGTGGACACCCAGCTTTCCTATTTAGGACCTAATAATTTTAGTCCATGGAGTCTAATTTATGCCGGTTGTTTGGAGCATTAAATCGTTTCATTTTTTGTCTGCTCTTTAAATAGAAAATTTGAAGCTTTTCCGTATTTGTATTCTTTTAGGCCCTAAGACATGGGAGGAATCATTTGAATTTGGACTCAGACGGGATGGGTATCCATCAGTCCAGAGGCTCAAAAACTGGCTCAGCATCAAGGTCTCTCTCTCTCTCTCTCTCCCTCTCTCTCAGTATCTGTGCTATGTGTGCTGGGTTGGTAAAAACTTAATTAAAGACAAAATCATAATATTATCAGAACCTGGTTTGTATCCCGATGTTGCTTCCAACTCATATGCACTTGACATCATTGAAGCTTTACAAAAACAGGATTTTTATACTTTAGAATAACGTTTAGCATTTTAACACTTCATCTCAAGAAGGTCCATGAGGACATTGCATCATAGCCCTAGATAGCAGTAAATGTGAGAAATTTGTTACTTGATATTAATGCCACCTGGGGCTATAAGGACTGATTTTTCTACTAGTGATCTACTCATCTGTTCCATTAAAATTTTAACCTTCCCTTCTTGGTTCCCAGTGATGCCCATACACCAAGAAACATATCATGCCCAGTTTCTCCAATTGGAAGCCCACTTCTATATTCTAGATCACCACAACATGTCAGCGGAAGGATGTCTCCCTCTCCCATATCTAGCCCTCGTACCACATCTGGTTCATCTACACCTCTCACTGGTGGCAGTGGTGCAATCCCTTTTCAACACTTGAAGCAGCCAACGACCTACTTACATGAAGGCATAGGGATGCCCCAGAGATCTAAGAACAGTAGTTTCTATACAAATGGTAGCATGCCATACCATGAGTCAAAGCCTGATCTATTTCGAGGGCTGCCGCAAGCCTCTCAAGCTTTCCCGGATATAATTTCACCTGGTAAAGTTGCACTTGGAGACCAAATTGGACAGCCTGTTTCTGGGGGGCCCAGGGAGTTACATGATGTACAGTTGGTTTCGGCTGACCGTGTGTCCCAGCAGCTCTTAAGGGATCATATAAAGCTGAACCCATCTATGGACCTTAATCTTACTTCACTAGTGCTTGATTGTAACAGTGGTAGAAACAGTGGTAGATGACGGGTACATGATCCCTGGTTAGAGCAGTGCTTCTAGGCATAAAGTTTATGTTGATGCTTGAAAGCTATTTTGTCCTTATAGTAGAGGTCGAAGTGTTTCGCTTTGCAGAGTCGAAGGTGGACTTTGGAGATCCAGCATTTGGTAATTCCTTGTAAAGAGAACGTTTCTACTGCTGTAAAGAAGTGTACATGTTATCACTCCTGAAAATAGAAAAAAATAAAGTCAGAAGACCTATTATCATTTCTAACCCTTTTTGTTTTCTTTTTCCGGGAGGAAAGAGGGTCATTGAGATGGCACAAATTGTTGTACAGGGGTTAGGAATTAAACTGGAGTTGAGATTTTGTGAAGATGCTAGTTGAGAGTTTGCCAGGCTGGTCTGTTCACTATCTTGTATCACTGTACGGCAGCTCAGTCCAACTAAAAAGGGCTGTGCAGCTTTGCTGTTGTATCTAAATTATAGTTGCATCAAATAGAAGAAATCTAATTGCTCTTGTATCTCTTACTTTCTCTAGATATCTTCTGGACAATCATCTAATTTGTAGACTATTTGATAAAGAATGAGCAAAAGGGTCGGTAGTTTTGAGCTAGTATTATTACAAGACTGTTCTGAAAGGGTTTATTGAACTTGATATATGCGCTATTAAAGCAAATGCCAGTCTGCCCAAAACTATTTTTAGGATTTGAGCTTACTGATCAAATTGGTTTGTGCACAGTGCACTTAAAAGCCTCCTTTAGAAAACTACAAAGATCAATTCATAAATTGAAGAACCCACAAAAGGCTGATCTAATGGACTGAAATCACAAAGACTCGACCATGGTGGTGGGTAACAAGTGTCTGGCCCTAATAGTCACCTTGGCCCCAAATGAGGCACTGGGTTGGGAAAATTCAAGCGTCGTGGCCATCCTGTCCTCTCTTACTCAGGTATGAGTTTACTCATATTGCTCCAATTAAGTGATGCCTACGTGTCATACCAAATTGGCCAT
This sequence comes from Dryas octopetala, assembly GCF_963921425.1. Classification (NCBI taxonomy): domain Eukaryota; kingdom Viridiplantae; phylum Streptophyta; class Magnoliopsida; order Rosales; family Rosaceae; genus Dryas; species Dryas octopetala. Next base: position 11,513,303 of record NC_141374.1, on the reverse strand, counting down.
CAACAGTCTCTACATTCACAATTCATGGCAGTAATCAAAACCTATGGAATAAGATGCCACTTCATAGTTCCTTCAATGTTTTCTATATACAGAGGTTTCTAGTCCAACTGGTTTTAACTTTCAAATAAGGTACATAAATGAACTATATAGTCTAATTTGGCAAATTGGTTTCATCACGAAACAATGCAGAAAAGAGCCACCTACAGCATGACCCAGCAAAGATTGAAACCCCTACTCCTTGGAATTGGTCAAACTCAAGCTAAAATCCCAGAGTTTCTTAGCCAAATCTGCATCATTTGCCAGAGAGCTCGGTTTGGCAATGTTACTGTCCACAAAGTATTCACCGCCAACTCCCTTAACTTGTGGATGGAGTGCTACAAAGCATGTGGTTGCTGCTCCCTGCACAACCATGTTCAATGATATAATTTAGGCAGAGCTATTATACATAGTGAATACACACACACACAAGATTATGTATCCAAAACAATTTTCTGCTACATGCATATATTGTGGAAGGTAAAGAAGTACCTGCGGAATAGTTTTAGAGATAAATATACCCAGCACCTTAAAAAAATCTGTGCAAGCCAAAAAAGTAGAAAAAAGTGAGTTGATCAGTGGAAAACCAGACCATTACTGCAGTGTCAAGAACTATGATCATTAGCTAATATGAATGGTGATGTATTCATGCAAAAACTGATGAATGATGATCATAGTCTTCACTGCAGGGAATTTTAGTATTGATGTAATGATACTGTTAAAGAACAGGAGATGAAGCTTACAATATAAAAAGCTATCATAGCGCATAATATTGGTGAGAATTACTCCAGGATGAAGAGAATTAGCAGTTATCTCCACCCCTTCTTCCTGTTTAGCTCATGTTTCAGAAATTAGTTAACAAGTCAACCAAGAAGAGCACATCATTTCAAAGTGCATTAATAACTTGTATGGATATATGCTATATGCTTCCATTGACATTAGACATGCTTGATTGATGAACTTTAATAGATTCAATACCTTCAGACGCCTTGTAAGCTCATTAGCATGCAATATGTTAGCAAGCTTGGATTGTCCATAAGCATAATATTTGTGGTATCTTGATTTATCATTAATTTTATCAAAATCAAGTCCATCAGGGTAAACATATTGATGGCCTAATGATGATACATTAATAATCCTCCCCTCCTTGCCGCTTTCTCGTGATGTGCTTTTCATGGTCTCCAACAGAAGATTTGTGAGAAGAAAATGACCTGCACATTGGATGGTTCAAGTGACAAATGAATTGATGAAAGCACCTTGTTAAAAACTGATAGCATTGGCCTACAAGACAGACTTGAAAACAATGGTTAGGTAACACACCTAAATGGTTAGTTGCAAACTGGAGTTCTATGTTGTCTTCAGAAAGCTTGTATGTATTTCCCATAACCCCTGCATTGTTACTTCCAACAAAGAAGAGAGTGCATTACTTACTTCTTATTGTCATAGACTCACAAATATAAAATAAACAACTGCAAGCTAATAACAATGACATAATTGCTAATCTTACATAAGAATGTTCAATGGGAGACCCAAGGAATTATACTCTGCTGCAAATTTTCTTACAGATGCCAATGAGTTGAGGTCGAACTCCAACACATCAATTTTGGCATTGGGGATTTCTTTAAGGATTGCGTCTTTCGCATTCATCCCAGCATCCGTGTTCCTTACTGCCATAACTACATGGACACCACGCAATGCAAGAACACGTGATGTCTCTAAGCCAATACCACTTGAGGCTCCTGAAATTAAACAAGTTTATACACTGGGGAAGGCTCGTTGTCATGAAAATTTAGTGCTAATGAAGCATCATTTAGATGTCCAAAGGATGAAGAGCAGTTTAAGACCATATTGATATTGCTATCTTAGTTACATTGCAAATTACATATAATAGGGGATATAAAATTGAAGGGTATATCGCAGAAGAGACTTATCCATGTAATACAAAAAGAACTTATAAAAGCAAACGAACCATCATAGTTTAGATTCAGCATGTGATATAATCATCCAAGATACTAACAAAAAAACTACTTAAAAAAAACAAAAAAGAGAAAACCCCATTGGAACTCACTATGCATATATCACAGAATTAGTAAAAGTACTCCAAAACACTGAATCTTCTAAATCTTTTTCCCATTCTACATGGTAAAATACTACAATAATCCTATATATAGCATATCAGTTTATTTGCTTCAATCCTTGTGATGCTGCACTGTTATTCTCTTTGTTTGGAACATAAGCTATTTCATCTAAAACAAAGAAGTGAAATAGAGCATGACCTGTAACGATGGCAGTAAGACCAGTTCCATCAATCCCTTGAGTAACTTCCTCTGCTGTGGAAGAGGCAGAGAACCCCGATACTCCTTTCCTGCTAAATATCCCCATTAATTTTGCAGATGATAATGGGTTCTAATTTTATGGTGAAGCAAATGATCATGAAGTTTACAACAAAGGGAATGCTAACAACACCAACATAACATGGTAAGTTCCATCCTTAGTTAAAATATTGGAAGTCAATGAGAGTGACAGCCAATGTCAAGACAAAGGGTATTGGTCCGGTTGCCGGCCCGTATATAGGGGATCTTAATATGGTGCTTAAAAAATTGATCATTTCTCTATAAATTTATGAGAATGACTAATTTTGAAGTTCAAAGGACCACAATATCCTCAACAAAAACACCATAGTCAAGGTTGGACATGGTTACACTGTAGCTATGTCCGAGAAGACATTTGATGCCAAGTGTGTATGGAATGTAGCAAAATTGGTTCTCAACATCTTGTATAATGTATGAGAATGTGAGTATTGTCCCACATTGGAAAAGTATAACCTTAAATAGTGGCTTGTAAGGGTCTTGGACTACTCCTCGTATTGCCAATTAATTTTTGTATGGATGACTAGATTTCTTTAGGCTACCAAGTAGCCACACGTACTCCACGTCACCCGATATGAGTTGCTGTCAAAATTTAATAATTAAAAGTGTGTAGTACCCATAGGATTTGTGTGTAGAATTTTCCATTATCTCGCTGCTTCTTAATAGTCTTGGGATCTTTCACTTGGCAAGAACTGCAATGACGTTTGTAATTAAAATGCACCCATTTGGGGTTGTAAGGCAATGGCCGGCGTTTGTGATGTTTGGTCTTGTACATAGAACGGTGTCATTGGCTGGTAGCCTGGTTGGTACGCATCATTGACGACTAAGGATATAGTCAAGTCTTGTCAAAGGGTTGAAGATCTAGTATTTAGTCCATAAACCATGTGCAATTGTGCATGCATGAGGCACAATTGTCCATAAATCATTTCGATCAACTTTGGCGAAAGAATAATATTAAAAGAGTGTTCCTTCATTTCTAATGTTTCCAATCCTTTTCTTTTAGTGGGGCGATTAATTAGGAACCAAGAAAAGATAAAGGTTTAATTTCTTTCAATGTAAATATATATGTGTATATTGTAAAATCCTTCTCTAGAGAGTGACTGCAAACTTAAACTTTGCAAATTGATTCCTATTTAGGACTTACCTGTATCATGGGGGTATAGTCTATAAATGAATCAAGTCATCCGTATGGCGTATGCTATATGCAAGTCATCCTATAGGCATCACAAATTTTATTTTTGCGCGCAGTTATTCTTTCTAGAGAACAATTATATATATATATATATATATATTATCACCAGGTGTCTAATTTTCAGATAACCATAACTCATGTTGAAACAACATTATTGTACATGTTACTAACTTGGAATCAAAATAGAAGAGGATCAATAAGAAGAAATTGGAATGTGAATGTGTTGGATTCTTATCAGGAATAGTGTGAGTCAATACAATAGTCTCATATGGAAAAAAATGACTATCTAACGTAGCGTATTCTAAGTGGGATACCTCCTAAGAGTCACCGAGGCCTTTCCAGACACTTATGCATTATCTAGATGGTTAAGTTTGGGATAATATTGATGCAACATGAAACATGATAAGACAACCCCTATATATTTTGGCTATGGTTGTATCATTATTTAAAAAGATTATATATAAACCTAGCTAAAAGTGCCACCTGCAACATGACCCAGCAGAGACAAAACCCTTAATCCTCCTTGAGATTGATCAAACTCAAGCTAAAATCCCAGAGTTTCAACGCCAAATCTGCATCTTTTGCCAGAGAGCTCGGTTTGGCAATGTTACAGTCCACAAAGTATTCGCCGCCTATGCCCTTAACTTGTGGATGGAGTGCCACAAAACATGTGGTTGCTGCTCCCTGCACAACCATGTTCAATCACATAATTTAATCACAGCTGCAATACAATGTCAATACACACACACACACACACACAAACGATCCTGTATCCAAAAAACTTCTGCAGTTCTGCTACATATAATGTGGAAGGTAAAGAAGTACCTGTTGTATTTTTTAGAGAAAAATATACTCAGCACCTTTAAAAGATCTGTGTCAATCCCACAAAAAAAGAAAAAAGTGTTGATTATTGGAAAACCAGACGAATACTGCAGTGTCAAGAACTATGATTATGAGCTAATAATGACAGGTGAAATTGTATGTAGAAACTGATCATAGCACTGCAGAAAATTCCTCTAGAATTAATGACACTGGAAAAGCACAGCAGAGAAATCTTACAATATAAAAAGCTACCATAGCCAAAAAGATTTGTGAGAATTACTCCAGGATGAAGAGAATTAGCAGTTATCTCCACCCCTTCTTCCTGTTTAGTTCATGTTTCAAAAATAAGTTACCAACTCAACATCTTATATGGATATATGCAACTTATTTCCAAGACACCTCAAACAATTAAAAGAGATACTAAGTTATTAAATCAGCATAGCTTGAAGATGTTCATCAAATGATGCTCCAAAAAGTGTTGTACATTGATTTATCATTAATTTTATCGAAACAAATTCCTTCACGGTGCACACGTTGATGGGCTTTTGATGATAAATTAACAATTCTCCCCTCTTTTTTGCTTTCTCACGATGTGTTTTTCATGGTCTCCAACAGAAGATTAGTGAGAAGAAAATGACCTGCACATTTGTTGGTTCAAGTAATTAACAAATGTAACTGACATAAGCAACGTGTTGGAAACATTGGCCTAGGGACAGACTTCAAAACAATTGTTAGGTAACTAACACACCTAAATGGTTGGTTGCAAAATGGAGTTCTATGTTGTCTTCTGAAAACTTGAATAATGTCTTCAGGTACATAACCCCTGCATTGTTACTTCCAAAAAAGAAGAAAGTGCATTAGTGCTTATTGTCATGGACTCGTAAATATAAAATAAACAGACACAACACACCACAAAGTGTTAGAACAATTAAACCCTAAAAGCTTAAACTATTAGAGAATAAGCCAACAATGTATATCAAGCTAACACAATTGATGTAGGTAGAGAGAGACACATAAGTGCAGTCTCATCCCGCACCTTACAAGCCAATAAAGATATAAAACCTAGGACTTTCTACAACCAAAGCTCATATGCCATGTTAAACAACCACTACACCCAAAAGCTTAAACTGCTAGAGAATAACTCAACAATATATATAATGCTAATTAATAAGGAGGAAATTGAGTAAGATGAATAGAAACTGGCAGATGGCAGTAATAACAAAGGACAATTCCTTATCTTACATGAGGATGTTCAATGGAAGGCCCAAAGCTTTGTAATTTGCTGCAAATTTTCGTACAGATGCCAATGAGCTGAGGTCTAACTCTATGAATCAATTTTGGCGTTGGCGATTTCTTTAAGGATTGGTTCTCTGACATTCGTTCCAGCATTGATGTTCCTTACTGCCATAACTACATGGACACCACGCAATGCAAGAACACGTGATGTCTCAACGCCAATACCACTTGAGGCTCCTGAAAATTAAACAAAATTTATACACTGAAATGTTACTTTGAGAAACACGGAGGAAGGCTCATTGACATGAAAATTCAGAGACAAAGAAACATCTTTTAGATTTTCAAAGGCTAAAGTGAGCAATATCCCCCATTGGTATTGTTTAAGACCATTATATTTGGAGAAATAAAACTGAAGGTAATAATCCCAGAAGAGACATCTCAGTGTAACAGAAAATGAACTTATAAGAGAAATGGGACCATCATAATTTCATTTCTCTAAGAAACTAACAGAAGTACTTAAACAAAGAAACATTGGAACTCACTATGCATATATCACAGAAATAGTAAAAGTACTCCACATCACTGGTCTTCTAAATATTTTTCTCATTCTTATATGGGAAAAGGCATGAATCCTACATATCAGTTTATTTGTTCAATCCTTGTGATGCTGGATTGTTATTCTCTTTGTTTGGATATATACATAAGCTTTTTCATCCTAAACAAAGAAATGAAGTACATGACAAAGCAATTGTAGCATTAATTTATCATATAAACAATTGTATTCGAAGCTTAAAATAGAGCATGACCTGTAACAATGGCAGTAAGACCAGTTCCATCAATCCCCTGAGTAACTTCCTCTGCTGTGGAAGAGGCAGAGAACCCAGATGGTCCTTTCTTACTAAATATCCCCATTATTAAGAAGCTACAACAACACAGAGAATGCTAACGAAACCAACATAACATAGTAAGTTCCATTCAATAGTGAAGCCAAGATTTTATCATAATGGGGGATTGATAAACAAAGCCGAATATGTGATTTTTATTCAACAAAACAACAAATTATAACAACAAAGCCAATGAACCACAAAACACAAGCAAAAACAATTATATAAGGCTAATAAGTTAATAACATATTAGTAATGAGAGTGTGACTGCCGATGCTTGGGGTGCCGGGTGCCGGCCCACTACTGCTAGAGGCCATTTACCAAATTCAATTTGAATGCATTGTTCCAAAAGGTTTTAAAATGCAAAGTACATATATATATATATATTTATTTTTTTTTCTTCCATGTATGGAGACATTCTTAGTTGTGACGGTGTATATAACGCTATTATCCCATTCATCTCACTGACTCATTATGTGGTTAATTATATGTTAGAAATAATTACATGTTTGGTCCACTTATTATTTCACAACTCTCGCGTTGGTCCACAATTTTTTTTACGTGCCAAGCGCATCTAGGGGTGGCAATTCGTGTTATCGTGTTATTTCATATTTGGGTTTGTGTCGACAACTACACGAACTCAAAGGATGTACACTGTAATCGTGTTATCGTGTCGTATCATATTTTCGTATACACTGTAATCATGTTATCGTGTCAAAAATTGCAACCCCTGTGCATCCATGAATTGACATGTGCCACGTTGGTCCATTACGTCAAAACACCCAAATCGACATTGAGTTTTGTCCACATGGAGGGGTAAATTGGCAAATGGGTCAATTCATGTTCTAATGTGAGTCAAATGGAGTAAATTGGGATCAAATGGTTTTATTCTTTTCCACGAATTGACCCCAACTAACCAACACTTTTTCCGTAACAAAACCATTTGACCCCATTTGACTCACATTTGAACATGAATTGATCCATTTGCCCCTTCGTGTGGACAAAACTCAACGTCCATTTGGAGTGTTTTGACAGAATGGACCAATTATGTGTCACATGTCAGTTAATTCATGGATGTATTTGACACTTCAAAAAATTTGTGGACCAATACAGGACTTATGAAATAATAAGTGGACCAATTGTGCAATTACCTTTTATTTATTATGAGAGAAACATTACATACGATCGTTACTCTTTAGAATTTCTCATTTACATGAGACATACGCAGCCTATGGTTTGCTTGGTGTTTTTTTTTTTCTCAGTTTGTTTGCTAATTTACAATACACGCCAAATTAGAAGAAAAATAGAAAGGCCAAAAGGGTCACTGTCAAAGATGAGAGTAACATAAATTAGCAGAGCAAAGACGTACATTTGTGATATATTACTCTGAAATATGGGACATTGTCGTTCACATTATTGACTACCAAGGGCTACACACAAAAAGTGCATGTATCACTCTTTACTCGCATACTTTCTACTTACAAATTTTATTTTATATAAAAAAAAAGCACAGAAAAGAACTATCTTCAACATAATTTAAAAAAATAAAACTATTTAGATTATCTTAGCGACTATCATGGTGACCATTTTTATTAAAGAGATAGTCAGCAATGATCAGTTAAATTGATCTAATTAAATAGCAATAATGTCAAATTGAAAATAGTCAAGAAATTAGTCAGTTAGTTGGTGTAAATAACAACAATTAACAGATGTGTAATGTCACTAACGCACAAAAAGATGAATGATATGATGACTACAAGAACATCAATCAATGAGCATCAAGTCGCTGAAACATCCACAGAACTGAATTTTAATTTATAAACATTCTCTCTCTTATTCCAGACTCCAAGTAATCTCATGACTACTACCCCAACTAATACAAACACACCATTATTAATTTCATTCCGAATTGACTTGCTTAAACGCCTCCAATGGCCGCATTCTTTTTCTGCAATCCTGACACCTGCAATGGATATAGAAGTATATAAAAAAATTGTTATTTCATTATATATTATTTCATTAGTGGCTATGTTAAACACCATAACTTCAAAATTTAATGAAAAAGTTACCTAATCATCATTAGTTGACGCGATATTTTGTCCATCAAGCATAATCTTTGTGACATGAGCGATCTTGGGCCAATCCTGACCTTGTTTCCTTTTGCATCTTTCACTTAATTTTGGGCAATCTTCAATCTCCAAGTATCTCAATGCGGTGAGCCGCTGCATGCCCTCCGGCAAAGCCAACAATTGGGGACAGCTATCAAAATCTAGTCGATGGACAAACCTGAGGTTTTGCAACCACTCTGGAAGTACCGTGAGACGGTCACACTCAGCAACACCAAAATACTGTAGGGTGTTTGCAGACTCTTGAAGCCAATGGGGCAAAACCTCCAAATTTGATTTTTCGATCCAAAATGATCGAAGACCTCGAGTGCCTTCTCCCGACCCCATCAAATCAAGCTTTCTACAATTGATGATAACCAAAGTCTCTAATGCCGTAAAATAGTTCATCCATGGCAAGGACTCTAGATTTTCACAGTTTTTAAGACACAACAATCGAAGGTTTGTGAGGGGTTGCATCCCTTCACCTAGAGATTTAAGATTTTTGCAGTCGACGACATCTAAATATCGAAGAGAGGTGAGGCGTGCAAATGACTTTGGAAAACACGTGTGATTTATTGTTAACGTCAAGCACCTGAGGCTAATCAGGTTCCCAATGTCTTTGGGCAACTCCTTGAGTTTTTCACATCCGTCAAGAAATAAGGTCTGCAAATTGTGCAGCTTGCAGATGGAATCAGGAAGCTTTTCTATGTGCTTATTATCTGACAGGGAGAGATATCTCAAGTGACTCAAGTTACCAATGGAACTCGGCAGCACCGTAAAAGTCCTCAAAACATCGAGCACTCGTAGGTACTTGAATCTGGATATGCATGTTTTCAAAAGAGATTGACTGTTGATGATTTCATCTTCATCTATATCTTCACGTTAACAATATTCACCATCGATATCTGTAAACAGAATGGTTCGCAATTTGTCCAAGTGGAGTAAGAATTGGTCTTCTTGCTCTAATTTCCCGGACAAGTACTCAGGAGATATTGACATATGGCGGACCTTTTTACAAGTATTAGAGGGACGACAATTTAGAGACGAGCACTCTACCTGTGAAATTGAGATTGCTAGATCATGAACAAGATCATGCATTTTAAACTCCATTTGAACGATGTAATCTTTCTCAGCAATAATTTGAAAGAGAGATCTAGAACATAACTGCCTTATGTAGTCCAACCCTATCTCTTCAAACTCTTGGTTTCCTTTGGATTGAAGGAAGCCTTGTGCCATCCAAAGCTGTATCATTGCTACACTTCCGAATTCATGGTCCTTTGCGAAAAGTGAACAAACTGCAAAACAAGGTTTCAAGTAGAGGGGCAACGCATCGTAGCTCAATTTGAGTGCAGGTAAAATGCCCTGGTTTCCTTGTTCCAGTTTCCATATGGGATCATCTCTTACATGCGACCAAGAACTCTCTACCCTTTCCGAATAGAGTAGGCCCCCTAGGGTAGATACTGCAAGAGGAACCCCTCCACACTTGTTCACAATCTCTTCCCCAATTTTCATTAAGTTTGGATAGTTTTGTTCTTCTCTTTTCCTAAATGCAACTTTAATGAATATAGACATACAATCTGAGTGGGGAAGACCTTGCAACTCATGCACGTGTGCAGAGCGCATAAGGGAAGCAACTGATTCATTGCGTGTTGTTACAATGATTTTACTCTGATTGGCTCCAACCTTCAACAAAGAATTTAAAGAGTTCCATTTTGAAAGTGTCACCCCAGTTGGTTCCTTGTCCCAAATATCATCCAACACTAGTAAAAACTTTTTATCCTTCAAAGCATTTTGCAACTTAATTTGCATCTCTTCAATACTTTCATGATCACCACATTTTTCGTCAGTTGCCAAAGCAACCATTTGAGAAACCAATCTTTTAATATTAAAGTCGTCTGAGACGCATACCCACATTCTCAACTCAAAGTTTTCCATTATCTTCTTATCATTATACACTAGTTGAGCAAGTGAAGTCTTTCCCAAACCACCTAACCCATAAATGGAAATAACAGAAACACTCTCATCATCTTCATCATGACCAGTGTCCTTCAAAAGATGGAAGATAATCTGTTCTTTATCACCATCTCTCCCAATAACATCTGGCACGTACACAGCAGAGTAAGTCTCCCTCTCCGTGTGCACGCCAGTCAAATCTCCAGCTGGTAATTCCAAGAGACCAAATTGATCTCTTTCCTTTGCAATTTCAACTAACCTTGCTCTAATATTTTTTATTGCGTGTCCCAATTTGAAGTTGAAAAAGACTGAATTTGGACGTAAAAACAAGTTGCGTACCTTCCCTTTGATACTCCGACGATTGAGCAGTCGCATCCGCAACTGTTGGTACTCAAATTCATCCACCACATCATCGATGTCGTAGCAAACATCTTTGAGCTTTCCCAACCAATCAGTGAGTAGGGGATAATCCGTCTGCTTTTTCTCTGCATGTCGGAGCACTTTTGTGATGGTGGACAAGATCTCCTTGAGCTTGTGTAGCTCAACTTTGACACCCCTTGCCAAGCAAATTTCATGGTAAGCATGGGAAGCAAGCCTTTCCAACACTTTCTCTGCAATGTTGAAGGCAAAGGACTCCATGGTGATTCTGGAGGAAACAGAGGTATGTGTTTCTTTTGTTTCTTTTGGTATGAATTGCTTAATTTTGATAAATGGGTAAAAATCGTAATGAACTATTAAAGCATAATGGAGCTTCTGTGCTTAGTGCGGAAGGCCCGCACTAACTTTATAAGCATTTTCTTTTGTAATTTCTTTGGCACCATTATAACCTTTTTCTTTGCTTTAGCAAAAGTATGGTATTCTACTATTCTTTGTTGAAATTTGGTCGGGAGCCAACTGTAACGCATTCTTTTTTGTTTTAGCAAGAGCTTGATGTTTTAGTCAAAAGTGGACTGAATTTGTTTTTGATGACACTGTCTGAATCCAACATTATCTTGTAAATTTCTTTTCTTCTTTTTTTTCCTGAAAATGAAAGAATAATTAACTTTCTTTCTTTCGGAGGGGGAAGGGGCCCTTGATGTGTGGAACTTTAAGTCCGGGGAAGTGAGTTGCTTAATTCTAAACTTTTACCTCTTCATTTTTTATTTTTGACTAAGAAAACACAGTTAATAGACTATTACAACTTGATCAAAATCAATCAATTGAAAGGAAAATTTATGTCTACTTTATTTGGTATATCATATTTGTAGTAGTATTAAGCATCACATATCACACATGCACATTGAATTACTATAAAAGATTGAAACCCCTACTCCTTGAGATTGGTCAAACTCAAGCTAAAATCCTAGAGTTTCTTAGCTAAATCTGCATCTTTTGCCTGAGAGCTGGGTTTGGCAATGTTAAGTCCTCAAAAGTTCAAAGTATTCGCCGCCTACCCCCGCACAACCATATTCAATCACACACACATGATTCTGTTTCCAAAAATTAAAATAAAATGATTTGGATCATATTATAGTTGCTCTTTCTAATAAAAGTGGGGTCCATTAGTATTTGTGGATCCCACCTCTTTAGCCACGCAGTCTGCAAATATGGTCTATGTAACATTAGTCTCAAAAAAATCAGATGCTACATATGTTGTGGAATGTCAAGAAAGATACCTGCTGAATAGTTTTACTAATAAATACACTCAGCACACTTAGAAGACCTGCATGTTTCAAGCCAGTGAAAGAGTGCATGCGTTGGTCAGTGACAAACCAGACAAATATATACTGCAGTGTTAAGAACAATGATTATAAGAACAAATATCTCTAAAGATCTGATGCACATTAGCACATATACGAAGTGAAGGGTTGCTTGTTGAAGAAGTAGAGAATCTAAAAAACAGATACCATATCCATTCTATATGACTAGCTAGAGTAGCTAGAAATGATTGATTTGACCATGAGATCTTGTAAGCTGTAATCCATTGAGGTATAAGTAAATCAGTTTAATTTGTTAACTTAATTACTTTAGTTTAATTAGTAAATTAGTTCTGAGCCTCTCTTTTTTAATTGATTTAGGTCCATTAATTGACTTTGCATCCATGTAATATATTAGACAATTTCCTTACTTAGATGATGAGACTCTTATTTGAGACCCTGTTTGGAATATCATCAGCACATGACAAATTAAAACAAAGTGACAGAGAGGTCACTCATAATATGTAATAGTAATGAATCCGAATTCCAAGATATAATAAGGGGGTAGTTTGCATTAACATGGATCGGGAGAATTCATACAGATTAAGCAAGATTGATGGATTAAGAAATCAAGGAGACCACTCAAGTAGTAGTGTTTATTTATATTAAGTAGATGACAGTACAATAGTTGGATATATCAGAGGCCTATTTACGCAAGCCCTGAAAATAAGCAATAGGGTCACGTTCAGATAGTTTTGTCTTTACTGTGTACGTTGGTTCTGAAACTTGATAACCAAACTTGCTGGGTGATTAGTTATCTAGCTAAACACACTCAATAACAAATAACTCTGCAAAATGCAACGACCCGAGACGAAGAAGACAATGAACAACAGCACCGAGAGATCGGAGTAGCAAACCGATCGGTCGGTTCTTGAGAATAATTGATGCTGTTCGAGTTTTCGAACTCACTGTAGAATTGGGAACAGATATGCATAAAGACATATTTGATTATTATTGAATAGATACATTTATACAAACCAAACAAAACTAATACTCCTTAAAAGGAGGAACATCCAAACAACGTTGCTGATACTAAAGAGATAACACACATAATTCAAATAAACCCACAACACTAGCTAGAGTGAGAAACGGTTACAAGGAGACCAAGTCAGAGAACAGCTCTTCAACACTCACTAGCTGCTGCAGCTCTCCTTCTCCTGCAACTCACTCACTCACTGATGAACACTAACAAAATATCAAACATACAAAGTTACAAACGCATCCCTTACATAGGGAATTTATACACACATTCATACTTAATGCTAGTTGTAGAAAGTCTAATGAACACAATAAATAGAAGTAGAGCTATCCTATCTAGGTGCAGATAGCTAAAACATAGGGTGGGCAGATGAAGAAAATCGGCACCAATACATACTCGTGCAAACTAGAAAGCATTAATTCTGGGTTGTATAATGAAGACAGCCACCAACGTGAACCCACGTGATTGAGTTTTGACTTGCTTATTCCAAATTAACGTGTCACCCAAGACAGATAATCAGGAACAGCCCTACTAGCAACATGAGCCTTATCCTGAACTAAAATGCCTTCCAGACTCGGTGGAGGAGAGTCCAGCACATCATCATAACCCTCATCATAAGGAAAACTGAGACCTGCCAGATGATCAGCAGCCTTATTTTGCTCTCTGGACACAGCAGTAACAACACATTCCCAGCTTTTCCTATTAATGAAGTTCTCGCACTCAGTAATTAAATGGGAGAGAGAGCGGTTAACTCGAACTCGAGAATTGACGAGATCAACAGCAGTGGAAGAATCACTCTCTACCTGCACTTTCTTGAAACCACTCTCCCAAGCAAGCCTCAGCCCTTTCAGAATACCCCATAACTCAGCCTCTTGAACATTATTGCTATATCCAATATTACAAGTAAACCCTTTAATCCAAGCACCCTTTTCATCTCTGAGAAGGCCTCCAGCAGCAATAGAACCACCCCTGCAACTCCCATCTGTGTTGACTTTAATCCAACCAGAGGGAGGAGTAGACCAGAGCACCTGTCTACCTCCTCCTCCTGCTTGACCTGCACCAGAAGGTCCAGAACCACTGCTTGAATGGCCGGCTCCCATGGTTAATTCTTTTTTGCTATCGCTTTGGCCTGAATTACCTGAAAACATTCCAGACAAGCCCCGCCAAACAGAAGCAATAGTAGCAACAGCAGCAACAGCAGCAACAGCAGCAACAGCAGCAACAGCGCCAGCAGCAAGTCCTTCAAGGGACAGATCCTCATCGTTGTCGTTGGGCCTGCCACCACTTTCATTATCTCCCATTTTAATTAGAGTAATCTAACTTCTTCTATTTGAAATTGCAGCTTACTTGGTGGCTGGTTGCGTATGGATGGCTATACATATACTGCATGAAAGTAATTCTTGGAAATTCAAGAGTCATGTAAAGATTTATAGCAGCGTCGTAACGTACTCTTAGAATATATATATACAGCTAGGAATTTATGGTGGCTAGCTAGCTCCAAGTTACCAATAAGATGGGGATTGAACACTTACATGAATTATGGTGCCACCAATCCAAGTATGATCATGATTGATCATTAATTGAAGCATACGAGTAATATTAGAGGTACTATATATATTTTTGGTACAACAATACAACATGTGTCATTAAAGATGTTATACACATATAATATAAAAAATGTGATACCCTAGCAATTTTGAAGTTGATGATTTTAGAAAGCTTGAACATTGTAGAAATTAATGAAATATATGGAAAGTCATACAATAAAACACGAGCGAAAGCAGCTCTTACTCCCTTTAACATTTCCTTACTTTCATGATTTACCTCCCATTTTGTATCCCTAAAAAATACTGCCAGTTAATATAATACTGCATCGATCAATATCAATATGCTCATTGATTAATTGGTCTTTGAACATTTGGACTTCACTTTTCCAATTACCATGATGCATATATGTGATCACACTTTTAATTAAACAAATTGACAACAGAAAACTTGTATGCTTGCTTGGACGACTATTCATACCTCATAATGAAAATATCAAATCATACCTAATAAAAACTGAATTAAAGCCAAAATGAAAGTCTTAATTGTAGCCTAATTAAGTTGTAAAGTAGATAAAAACAAAAACTGAAGGTAGGAGGAATACCTGAGGTGAGGTTGTGACTATGAAGCACGTACTGAGGCTTAGAAGAAGATGATGATTCCAATAAGAAGATGAAGCAAAGTTGGAAAAGGATTTAAAGGAAGATCGAACTGAAGAAAAGCAAATTGAGAAGATTCGCAAAGAGAGAATAGAATAAAACTTACCTATCCCTAGGATACCACCTTTGTATCACTAGGGAGAGAGAAAGAGAGAAAGGAGAGAGATCGAGAGAGAGGGGAGGATGGGGATACCACCTATTGGTATCCCAGATCATGTAAGTCCTTCTCAGAGAATGCTTAGCCATTAAGCATAACTCATAAAGTGAGAGGTTAGTGGTGGGTGGGGACCAGGGGTTTGGGCAAAGGGATGTTGGTGACGAAGCGTAGGTGATAAATCACAACGAGCACACACACAAATCTTAGGCTTGTTGATTATCTGAATTGAGAATACCAAGGAAGGGGCTTTATAACGTACGTACCTTGTTGAAATTTGGTTGTGAGCAAAAGTAAAAGTTTTCCTTCCTCAACAAGGCTTGATTCATTGAGTGTTGTTACTCTGATTGGCTCCAACCTTCAACAAAGAATTTAAAGAGTGTTGTAAATACTTTATTAGTGTAGCTATTCATGTATTTAGTTGTAGGGATATACTTGTAATTGTACTAAATCCTAGTAACCCCTACTTTTATATAAAGATAGTTATATGATGAATGAAAGAACATAGATCATATTTTTCTCAGCCTCAAACCTTACTTTCATATATTTTTACAACAAAAAGTTCCATGTTTCAAGTGTTAGTACTCCCGTTGGCTCCTTATCCTAAACATCATCCAACACCAGTAGAAAAAAATGGGTTAAATACAAAAATAGTCTATGAGCTTTATAATGAATCTCAATTTGGTACATGAACTTTTCAAGTTGTACCAAAGTAGTACAAACGTTAACTTTCATCAAAATATTTAATGAAAGCTGATCATGTGCATAGTAAGTGACCACATTTTCAGGAGCATTTTAGTCTGTTCATCACATTTTCATGTGACCAATTCCGTTAATTTTCGGATGGAAGTTAACGTTTGTACTGCTTTGGTACAACTTGAAAAATTTGTAGATCAAATTAACACTTTTTATAATTAGTGAACTAAATTGAGAATCATTGTAAAGTCCATAGACCATTTTTGTATTTATCCCAAAAAAAATTTATCCCTCAAAGTCTTTTGCAGCTTAATTTGCATCTCTTCAATACTTTCATGATCACCGCATTTGTCGTCAATTGCCAAAGCAACCATTTGAGAAACCAATCTTTTAATATTAAAGTTGTCTGAGACGCGTACCCACATCGTCAACTCAAAGTTTTCCATTATCTTCTTTATCATTATACACAAGTTGAGCTTGTGTATCTCAACTTTGACACCCCTCTCCTGGTAAGCATGGGAAGCAAGCTTTTCCAACAATTTCTATGCAATGTTAAAAGGAAAGGCTAGGACTCCATGGCCTGGTGATTCTAGAGGAAACAGAGGTATGTGTTTCTTTTGGTAAATAGAAATTAAGAAAAGAGCTATGCAATGCTTGCAATATGGTTGTTAATTTTGTCAAATGGGTAAAAAATAGCGATGAACTAATGAAGCAAAATGTGCTAGTGCCCCGCACTAACTTTAATTATAAAAACTTCTTCTTTTCTTTCTTTGGCAGGATTATAAGCTTTTTCTTTGCAGTTTTAGCAAAAGTAAAAGTTTTCCTTTGTTGAAATGCGGTTGTGAGCTAGCTATCTAGCTTGATGAGATATGCTAACTGAGTACTAATTAGTAATCTTGATGAGACATTCTTATTTTTTGCAATCATGAAATTGTATGGAGTGGTATTTGTTCCAATGAGTTTGGGTCCCCTCTCCATAAAATGGCCAAAAAAAAAACTTATTCATCAAAGTAGACTGTCTATAATCCATATTATCTTGTAATATTTTTTTTCTTCTAAACAATGAGAGAATAATTAACTTTCTTTGGATTGGGGTGGGGGCCCTCATTGACGAGTGGAGCTTTAATTCCGGGGTAGTGAGTCGGTTGGGCTGAGCTAATCCACAAACTGACCATGCGTTTTGGGAGAAATTTAGAAAACTAACTCAAATTGAAGGCAATTAAAAACTTTTAACCTATTTTTTAAATTTTTAGAAATTTGACCCTCGAGAGGTGCTCAAACACCCCTCAAGCATTACTCAATAGAGTTCGAGTACTACTTGAGGGGGCTTCGAGCATTTCTCGAAGGGTTCGAGAACTATTTGATGGTTAGAATTCTAAAAAATTTAGAAAATGATTAAAAATCTTTAATGGCAACCAAAATGAGTTAATTTTCCAATTTCTCGTGCTTCTGGTGCTTCTGGGGCTAATGGAGTCCTAAGCCCAACCACTTTTTGGTCTGAACTTACGCCCAACCCTAAGCATGAAATCCTAAACTGTTTACCTCTTCATTTTTTATTTTTGACTAAGAAACAGAGTTAATAGACTATTACAACTTTGATCAAAATCAAATTTAAAGGAAAATTTATGTCTTCTTTATTTGGTATATCATATTTTTATTAGTATTAAGCATCACATATCACACATGCACATTGAATTAACATAAAAGATTGAAACCCCTACTAGCTCCTTGAGATTGGTCAAACTCAAGCTAAAATCCCAGAGTTTCTTAGCCAAATCTGCATCTTTTGCCTGATTCCCTGCACAACCATATTCAATCACACACACATGATTCTATTTCCAAAAATTAAAATAAAACGATTTGGATCATATTTTAGATCGCTCTCTCTAATAAAAGTGGGGTCCATTAGTATTTGTGGATCCCACCTCTTTAGCCACGCAGTCTACAAATATGGTCTATGTAACATTAGTCTGAAAAAAATCATATGCTACATATGTTGTGGAACGTCAAGAAAGGTACCTGCTGAATAGTTTTACTAATAAATACACTCAGCAGTCAGCACACTTAGAAGACCTGTTTCAAGACAGTGAAAGAGTGAGTTGGTCAGTGACAAACCAGACAAATACTGCAGTGTTAAGAACAATGATTTATGATTTTAAGCTAGTATGAAAAATCATGTATCCATGTAGAAACTGTTGATCATAGTTTTTACTGCACCTATAGAACTAATATATGACACCGGTAAAGTACTACAGAAGATGAAGCTTACAAGGTAAAACGCTATCATTGCGTGTAATACTGGTGGAAATTGCTCCAGGATGAAGAGAATTAGCAGTTATCTCTACCCCTTCTTCCTGTTTAGTTGATGTTTGAAAAAATAACAGCAAGAACTTCACATCAATTCCGAAAGTGTACCAACAACTTATGTGCACATATGCAATATAAAGGTTCAATACCTTCAGACGACTTGTAAGCTCATTAGCATGTAATATGTTAGCAAGCTTTAATTGTCCATAATCATAATATCTATTGTATATGTAATTTATCAGGCAAAAGGGGTAGATTGTTGACATGCATTATTAAATTATATCAGCATGAATAAAAATATTTTCAGCATCTCTCTAATAGAGGTGAGACTCACTTATGAGTATCACCTTCACCTATGTGTATCACTTCTGTTAAAGAGATAATACACAACATGGTCAGTTGAGATAATACAAATAGTAGTACTCAATCGACACAGTCTAAAGACGATTCATCAAAATGATGCTGCCACGGGGTTACCTTGATTCATCATTAATTTTATCAAAACAAATTCCATCACGGTACCCATATTTATGGAATCTTGATGATACATTAACAATGCTCCCCTCTTTATTGCTTTCTTGCGATGTGCTTTTCATGGTCTCCAACAAGAGATTTGTGAGAAGAAAGTGACCTGCACATTGGATGCATGGTTCAAATAACAAATAAATTGATAAAATCAAACTTGTACAAAACCAATATGTACAACAAAAAAAAAATTTCTGCCTCAAACCCTCCTTTCATATACTTTTACAACAAAGAGTTCCATTTTTCAAGTGTCAGTACTCTCGTTGGTTCCTTATCCTAAACATCATCCAACACCAGTAAAAAAAAAAAGGGTTAAATACAAAAATGGTCCATAAACTTTACAATAAATCTCAATTTGGTCTACTCACATAAAAAGTATCAATTTGGTCCACGAACTTTTCAAGTTGTACTAAAGTAGTACAAACGTTAACTTTCATCGAAAAATTTAATGAAAGCTGATTATGTGCATAGCAAGTGACCACATTTTCAGGGGCATAATTTCAGTCTGTTCATCACATTTTCATGTGACCAATTCCGTTAATTTTCAGATAGAAATTAACGTTTGTACTGCTTTGGTACAACTTGGAAAATTTGTAGATCAAATTAACACTTTTTATAGTTAGTGAACCAAATTGAGAATCAGTGTAAAGTTCATAGACCATTTTTGTATTTAACCCAAAAAAAATGTATCCCTCAAAGTCTTTTGCAGCTTAATTTGCATCTCTTCAATACTTTTATGATCACCGTATTTTTCGTCAGTTGCCAAAGCAACCATTTGAGAAACCAATCTTTTAATATTAAAGTTGTCTGAGACGCATACCCACATCTTCAACTCAAAGTCCAATCTTTTAATATTAAAGTTGTCTGAGACGCATACCCACATCTTCAACTCAAAGTTTTCCATTATCTTCTTATCATTATACACTAGTTGAGCTTGTGTATCTCAACTTTGACACCTCTTTCCTGGTAAGCATGGGAAGCAAGCCTTTCCAACAATTTCTATGCAATGTTAAAAGGAAAGGACTCCATATATGGCCTGGTGATTCTAGAGGAAACAGAGGTATGTGCATGTTTCTTTTGGTAAATAGAAATTAAGAAGAGAGAGTTATGCAATGCTTGCAGTATGGTTGCTTAATTTTGATAACTGGGTAAAAAATAGCGATGAACTAATGAAGCAAAATGTGCTAGTGCCCCGCACTAACTTTAATTATAAAAACTTCTTCTTTTCTTTCTTTGGCAGCTAGCATTTAAGCTTTTTCTTTGCTTCAGCAAATTAAAGTAAAAGTTTTCCTTTGTTTTTTTTATTTTTTACTACCAAAAAGTTTTCCTTTGTTGAAATGTGGTTGTGAGCTAGCAAGATATAGCTTGATGAGATATGCTAATCGAGTAGTAATTAGTAATCTTGATGAGATATTCTTATTAATTTTTTGCAATCATGAAATTGTATGGAGTGGTATTTGTTTCAATAGAAAATTAGCATTAAATACCAAATCTCAATAATTTTTTGGTATAGCATGAAGACTATATAATATTTCAATTGAATTACTAAATTTAAATATAGTTTTTTAGATTATGTCACAAATATGTTAGCCCCTTTGATTTGAGCCTTTTTCATTTGACATTTTTGTCCTTTGGCCCACATATGATGGGTGTTAGTTAAAATTTATAAGGTTTTGACAAAATTGCCCTTGAGGCTTTTATATTATCTTGAAAATTTGCTAATGTAGTTTCAACTTCACATTTAGTTGTGACTGTACGACACTCGTAACTTCAAATTTAGTTGTGACTGAACGACAGTCACATCTAAGTTGTGAGACAATCACAGTTAAGTTGTGACTTAATTGAATTTTTTTTAGAGAAATTATACAACAATATAGTATAAATAGATATCAAAATAATACTTTTACTCAAAATAATACATAGTATAGTGGTGTGAGTTGTCTCTTTTAATTTACCAAGATAGTCACAGTTAAGTTGTGACTTGATTGATTTTTCTTTTAATACAATATAGTATAAATTAATGTAATATTTGTGATGTAATATATATATTTTTTTATTGTAGTGGCATGTGATGTAATATTTGTAAATTCTAATATTTTTTATTTTATTATTTTGTTTGACTTTTCAACTAGTACCTAATTTAAAATGCTATTTAATTTTGGTACCTAAACTAAAAAATTATTAAAATTTAGTAGTTAAAATCAAGGAAAAATGTTAGCAAAAGGACTATAAGTATACCCCTATTTTCAGTTCAGGATCCCGATTTCACTTTGATTCAATTAAGGACTATAATTTTTCAAATGACTCAATCAAGTACATTCCGTCATGTCTGTCACATTCACCGTTAAAAACTGGTCACGTGACCCGCACGTGACCAGTTTGCAGGGGCATTTTCGTCTTTTCGTGCACAATTAATTCAGACGTTGCCCATCCCAACCGCCATTTTGTACGAAAATCCAAAAAAGAAAAAGCAAATCTGAAAACCTTCCTTCAGACCGTATCTTATTCCTTCAGACCCATCGCCTTCAACAGAAGCTTTAGGGTTTTAGTTTTCTGGAAGCTTTACGCCTTTACCAGTGCGAATCTGATCCAAGAATATTTGGGAATCATTGCAACTCTGATTGGTTTATTTTGGCGATGGATATAGGCGAATTTCTCAGAGAAAGTGGGGATACCCCGAACTACAGTAAGTGGTCCCGTGGTACTTCGATGAATTGTTTACTCATTCTTTTGGTTTCTTCCATGAAGTACGATTTGAAAAATACCTTTTTTTTATGGATGTTGTTTCTCTGTTGTCTCCTTATATCATAGATTCGATTTCTTTTTTGCCTCTACTGCGTTGACATTTTGGAGTTTTGTTGTGGCTTTTGGCCTTTATGAGTTGTTGGGACCAGTATGTGGAATAAATTAGAGGTGGGTGGCAGTGGGGACTGAGGTGGGTTGGATTAATTGTTGACTTCAATTTCGGTACTTGTCTGCAAAAATAGTACCTTAAACAATAGGATTTATTGACATGCTTAATTAGTAAAATTAATTTACTAATTGCTTAATTAGTAAAATTAATTCAATAATTGCTTAATTAGTGAAATGGTTAGACAAATTCTTAGATAGTCAATGGTGTATTCCATTACTTAATTAATCATTTGGTGTTGTAAAACAGTAAAGGGTTTATGCATAATTAATTAACTATTTTATTCATTACTTAATATGTGCTAAAATAGTAACCTAGTTTGGTTATATGCTTAATATGTATTTGCTATGCAGGTAATCCTGATCACTTTACCTTGGAAATACATCATGGGGGTACCTTGGTGACTTTAAATCCTGAAACAAGTGAGAGCATTTATGAAGGTGGGAAGGTTGTTTGGGCAGACTATTGCAATTTGGACTACATGTCCTTATTTGAATTTGATGGGATTTCAAGGTATTTGGGGTATTTGGTGCCACCATTGTATTATTACAGGCTGGCTGGCTATCCTCCAAACTTTGGATGGGAACCTGTCTTACATGATCAATGTGTGCTGAGGTGTTGCGAACATCAAGTGAATAGGGTTACCTCAGTATATTACGTGACATCCACCCACCAGAATCTAATTCAAAATAATGAACCAGAGCCTGATATTATTGATCTAGAAAAACAGGCTGCTGGATGGGAAGCAGAAGCTGTTGGAGGGGCAGCAGAAGGTGGTGAAGCAGAAGTTGATGGTGGTGAAGCACAAGTTGATGGTGGTGAAGCACAAGTTGAAGCAGATGATAGTGGAAAGGGGCCAGCATGTTCTAAAGAAGTTGAAGCAGATTATAGTGGAAAGAGGCCAGCATGTTCTAACGAAGGTGAGTCATTGTATGATGTTCCAATTGTTACCAGATCAAATGACAAAGGCAAGGCCCCAATGGTAGAAGAAAGTGATGATGAAAAGGCAAAATCAAATTGTGAGGATGATGAGTTATCTAAGGGTTTAAATGGTGATGAAGATGATGAATATGATGAAGATGATGAAGATGATGAAGATGATGAAGACTATCGGTATGTGGATAGTGAATATGACCAGGAGGTTGAGGACGTGAACATTTTTGACTATGTTGACATGGATATTCATAGTGATGATGATTGTGGCAGTTTTGGAGAAGTTCAATCTGATGACATGGGAAATGAGGATGACATATGGAATTGTGATGAGGATGATGCTGTAGACATTGATCACCTCCCTGCCAAGGAAAGGAGACGCAGGAAACTAATGCCAAAATTTACATATTTTAGAAAGGAAACTGACATGCGTGATCCAAAATTCAAGTTGGGGCAGGTCTATGAATCTGTTGAGCTTTTCAGAGCAGCCATTAAGGAGTATTCCATTATCAATCAAAAGGATATCATATTTGCCAAGAATCACAAGTTGATGGTTAGAGCCAAATGTGCTAAGGGATGTCCTTGGCATCTTTATGGCTCATATGATAGGAAGATGCATACTTTTGTTGTGAGAACCTACATTGATGATCATAAGTGCGCACCACCATTATACAATGGGCATGCAAATGCAGTTTGGATGGCAAATAGATATGGGGCTGAGTTTAGAATGAATCCCAATTGGGACATGAAGGCATTTAAGCAAAGAGTCCAGCAGGAATTTAATGTGACAGTGAGTACATCTCAATTCTATAGAGCAAGGCAAATAGCAATGAAGGAGATTAATGGTCATATTGATGACCAATATGCCAAGTTATGGGATTACTTGGAAACCCTTCAGCAGACAAATGAGAACACAACATGTAAGGTCAAAGCAGACTGGGAAGGTGACTCTCCAAGGTTTAGAAGATGCTATATTTGCTTTGGCGCTAGCAAGAGGGGATATTTGGATGGTTGTAGACCTGTAATAGGTCTAGATGGGTGTTTTATAAATGGGCACTACAAGGGACAACTGCTTAGTGCTATTGGTGTTGATGCCAACAATGGCATGTTTCCAATAGCCTATGCAGTTGTTGAGATTGAAAACAGATCCTCCTGGACATGGTTTCTAACCCTGTTGATTGATGATTTGGGGATAGAAAACTCATGGGGGCAGGTGCTTATCTCAGATAAACAAAAGGGTCTTATGGATGCCATCAAAGATCTACTCCCAAATGCAGAGCACAGGAATTGTGTGAAGCACATGGCTGCCAACTTTAGGAAAAAACATCCAGGGTTGTTTATATACAACTTGGTGTTTTCTGCAGCCAAGTCAACAATAAAGCCAAGATTCTTGGCTGAAATGGACAAAATGAGAGATGCAGATTCTGAAGCACATGGTTGGTTTCATGACAAACCACCACAGAATTGGTGTCAAGCGTACTTCAGGACTCATGCCAAGTGTGATCTTATCCTCAACAACCTGTGTGAGTCTTTTAATGCTGCTATACTTACTGCTAGGGACTTGCCTATTCTACACATGCTGGAGAAGATAAGATTGTATGTGATGTTGTTGATGGCTAGAAGGAGGGAGGCTTGTCAAAAGTGGAATCATCCTGTATGTCCAAGGATAAGAGAGATAATCTCTGAGAGGAAGAAAGAGTGCAATGTTTGCATTGTGAGCCATTCTGGTGCAAAAAAATATCAAGTGGATACTGGGAATGACATGTGGTATGCTGTGGATCTTGATACTCGATCATGTTCTTGCAGAAAGTGGGAGGTGAGTGGTATACCTTGCAATCATGCCATGGCTTGTATTTTCAGGCATGGAAAACAAGTTGAGGAATATGTGGATGAGAAATATCTGATAGAGTCCTACATGGCGACTTATGCTCCTATGATTAATCCTTTACCTGGCCCAGACATGTGTTGAGAAGTGGAAAGCCTCCATTGAAGCCTCCTGCATTTAAAACACAGCCAGGTAGGCCAAGGAGAGTAAGGGCTCGAGATGCAAGTGAGCCTAAAGCACCATCAAATCCACATAAATTGAGAAAGTATGATGTTACCATCAAATGCAAGAAGTGTGGCAAGGAAGGCCATAACTCAAGGACATGTGGCAGGCAAAAGATTCCAACGCAGGTGAGTTTATAATTTCTGGTCTTGCACATGGATTCTGCTCTTGTAAATAGATTTGGTGTGTGTACAAAAATTTTAACTTGGTCAAACTCCAGGTGACTAAGGCCCAGAACCCTGAGCAAGCTGTGCAGCCTAAACCTAAGAAGCAGAGGATGAAACAGAGACCAGCCACCCCACCAAGGAGGATGAAAGGAAGCAGCAGGCCAGTATCTTTGAGTCAACCTACTGCCTCTAAAAGCCATGATACCAGCCAAGTTTCCATGTCCCAGCCTGCTACATCATCTCACCAAGTTTCCATGTCTCAGCCAACAAGGAGGTTTAAGTCCCCTGCCAAGAGGAAGACAAGATCCCAAACCAGTCTAGCCACTGAACAGTTCAACATGAAAAAGAAGTCAGCTGCCAAGAAGAAACAGCCATAGGCTATGGGTTTAGTTTAGTTTTTGCAATTGACTTGTTTTGCTTTTGATTTTGTATTAGGGATTGGTGGTCACTGTTTTTGTGGTAAATCACTAACATTAGCAGGTTTTTGTATTAAGAATGGTGGAATGGTGGAATGGTGGTCACTGTTTTTGTGTATTTTGATAGTGGAATGGTGGGACATATTTGTATTAGGAAGGTGAATTGTTTTTGTTATTAAGCAGGTGGATTAGAAGGTGAACTGTTATTAGGGAACCTAAGTAGGAAATATTATTTGATGTCTTTTGCAAGATGTCCAAATTTTCTCATGTGCAAGATGTAAGACATGTTAATGTTAATGTCTTTTGCAACAGTGATTACTTTGTTATTCGTCCATTTTGACAACAATGATTCAACTTATATTTTGGCATGAAATTATTGTAAAATAAGCTTATTTGTCAAAAAGAACATGAACACTTGATTTAATTTCAACTGAATTCAATCCCAAATCTGGAAAATATTCAACTTAATTCCATTACACAACAGATGCCGATATTACATTCATTTACACATAACAAACCCAATATGTGGCTGGTAGAACAACCCCGATTAGGCAAAATACATCACAGGAATTTGCACAATGTCATCATACATTAAAGACACTACTAAAATGATAACTAAAGACTACCCTATGGGCCCTATGGACCAACACCCAACCCATTTTCTTCTTGTTCCCTCCCGAGCATCAGTACAAGAACAAAGAAAACCCATGAAAGAATGATGCAAAGCCACATCTTCTTTAACCTTGATTTCACTCGACCAACTTCTTCTTCCATCAGCCCTTGCTTCCTTAAAAGCCCAGGTATCACCTGCCTCGACCTTTCACACATAGGTGGATCGACCCACCTCCACAGATTGCAACCACCTCTGCCTCTCTGCAATTTTACAAACAGAGGACAGTGAAAAAATGCCCCAACAAAACAAAGGCTAGAAATCCCTAAAGATTGAATATTTGACAATAAAAAATAAGAGAACGCAAGTTGAGGCATCATAATCATACCATGGAACAACACTCAAACCTTCTTCCCGGATTCAAATCGGTCCAAGATGTCCTTATCTGGATGGGTCTTCCACACTGGCAATACATTATACTAATTACCAGGTATGCTCTCAATAATCCACTCAGATGCTTTGTTTGTTTTTTTGGGTTAAATAGCTTATATATAGACCTAGGGTTTCAGATGGGGATTGAGGTTTAATATTGGTGGGAAAGTCTATGTGGATGGCGGGAAATCGAGATTGCGGTTGGGATGGGCAACGTCTGAATTAATTGTGCACGAAAAGACGAAAATGCCCCTGCAAACTGGTCACGTGCGGGTCACGTGACCAGTTTTTAACGGTGAATGTGACAGACATGACGGAATGTACTTGATTGAGTCATTTGAAAAATTATAGTCCTTAATTGAATCAAAGTGAAATCGGAATCCTCAACTGAAAATAGGGGTATACTTATAATCCTTTTGCTAACATTTTCCCTAAAATCAAAGAGTGAAATTTCGCCGAAATTTTCGTTTTTTTGGGGTCCCGAAATTTTATCACATATCCATTAATTTTCGATAATATTTCGGCGAAATTTTGACCCCCCTCCAAGTGTGTTTCTGTGAAATTTCGACGAAATTTGGGCGAAATTTCGTCGAAATTTTGCTGTGATATAGTGATATGGTTGAGAATCCTTTGCTCTTGACACGGTATCCTTCTGTTCTTCAACCACTTCATCTTCTCCAGTTCTTCATCTTAAAAACCCAAATTGGAGAGAGTCAAGAAACCCAAATCGGATGCGCTGCACCGCCGACGAGTTCTGTTCCAGATCAGTTCGTATTTTGTAATCATCCATTTCTTGAGATTTCTGTACATATCATTTCCTTTACTGTTTTCTCTTTGGGTGTCTGCAACCCCAGTTTTAGTCTGTATTCTATAGATAATAACAATATATTTTGGTTTAATAACAATAAGATTTTGTAGCTCAAACCCATAAAAAAAATCGAAACTCTGCGTATTTGGGGTTGGCTTGGTTGGTGGTTCCTTCTTGTTTATGAGCTTTCATGGCGAATGGAGAAGCGCATGGACCTTATTGTTCATGGTATGCGTGTTTTGTCCTTCATGTTCTCTCATTTGGGTATGTCTTATAACTTTATGTTTTCTTTGTTTTTGTTTTTGTTTATTTTTTAAAGTTTTTTTTACCATGTTCTAAGATTTTGTTTTGAGGGTCAGGTTCTGGGTCTTGTGGATTTTGTATGCCCTTGCATTAGTAAAGAATGTAAAACAGTGTGGCATTTTTGTGTATATCTGAAGCAAATTTTTTCTTCTCAGTATCCTTTTTCTAAGCTTTTCTTTTGAGGGTGGGCTTGTGGGTTTTGTGTGTCCGAGCAATAGTGAAGGTATGCATTAGTATGCGAATAGTGAACCAATTTAGAGGATTTTAGTTTTTCAGGGTATGTGTTAATCTTCAGCTTTTTTATATGGCATTCATTCTTCTCTTTATGAATCTCTTTTTTGAATATTTTGGTAATGATCTAAAGCCTCCCCCTTTTTGGCAATTTTGAGAAGTTTGTAGCATCACTCAATATTAGACTATTAGTAATCCTTGGCTATTGTTGACAGAGTTTTAACTTGAGATTAATCTGAAAACTTGGAAAGTGGTATATTGGTTCAGATTGATTGTAAATTCGTAATATAATATAATATTATATTATTAACAGCTTGTGTGGAGAAAGTTAATAAACAATTAGTTAATAATATATATTTTACCCAACAGCCAATACAATGTGTAATATTAGTTAATATATAGGTTACCCAGCCAGTAATCCAGTACCATGTGTAATATTAGATAATAATATATATGTTTTGCTTGTAATATGTTTTAGTCTTTTAGATGAGTTATGCAATATATGTGTAAAATTTGGATAATCTTTTTAAGTCTTTAGAATTTGAATTTAAATTTGAATGATGAATTTGAATTTTCATGTTATTTAAAATATATTTTAAACTATTCATATTTTTATTATTATATATTAATATATATTTTTAATTGCCGTACAAGTTATTGAATATTTATTTAATTCATGATTTAAAATTGTAATATAAATAAATTTGAGGTGCTATTTATATAATTATTAATTAGTGACCCATTTTTTTAACAGTATTTACCACCAGCGCGCATTATATTCACCTTATATCACATAAAATCTACTATATAATTTAGTTTCTTCAATGTTTTTTATCAATGTAGTAGATAATATGTTAAATAAGCATATGGTCAAGTTTCATTCAAAATTTCCGTATTTTGATAGTAATTTCTGTCTTTTTTATCTAATTTTGTCGAAATCGAAATTTTAATCGAAATTTCCACGAAAATTTCCGTCGAAATTTTCATCGAAAATTTCTCCGAAACCGAAATTTTACTCCTTGGTTAAAATCAACGGACCTTTGTTTCAATGAGTTTGGGTCCCCTCTGCATAAAATGGTCAACCAAACTTATTTATCTTTTGACCAATAAAAAACTTATTCATCAAAGTTTTCTCAAAAAAAAAAAAAAATCTTATTCATCAAAGTGGACCGTCTGTAATCCATATTATCTTGTAATTTTTTGTTCTTCTAAAAAAATGAGAGAATAATTAACTTTCTTTGGATTGGGGTCGGGGCCCTCATTGACGTGTGGAGCTTTAATTCCGGGACAGTGAGTTGGTTGGGATGAGCTAACCCACAACCTGACCATGTGCTTCCAAAGATATTTGGAAAACTAACTCAAATTGAAGGCAATTAAAGACTTTTAACCTCTTTTTTAAATTTTTAGAAATTTGATCATCAAGTAGTACTCGAAAAGTGCCCGAACACCCCTCAAGCACTACTCAATAGGGTTCGAGGACTACTCTCGAAGGGTTCGAGCATTTCTCGAAGGGTTCGAGAACTATTCGATGGTTAAAATTCTAAAAAATTTAGAAAATGGTTAAAAATCTTTAATGGCAACCAAAATGAATTAATTTTCCAAATTTCTCGTGCTTCTGGGGCTAATGAAGTCTAAGCCCAACAACTTTTTGGTCTGAACTTACGCCCAACCCTAAGCATGAAATCCTAAACTTTTACCTCTTCATTTTTTATTTTTGACTAAGAAACAGAGTTAATAGACTATTACAACTTGATCAAAATCAAATTTAAAGGAAAATTTATGTCTTCTTTATTTGGTATATCATATTTCTATTAGTATTAAGCATCACATATCACACATGCACATTGAATTAATATAAGAGATTGAAACCCCTACTCCTTGAGATTGGTCAAACTCAAGCTCAAAATCCCAGAGTTTCTCAGCCAAATCTTCATCGTTTGCCTGAGAGCTGGGTTTGGCAATGTTACAGTCCTCAAAGTATTCGCCGCCTACCCCCTTAACTTTTGGATGGAATACCCTCCAAAGCATGTGGTTGCTGCTCCCTGCACAACCATATTCAATCACACACACATGATTCTATTTCCAAAAATTAAAATAAAACGATTTGGATCATATTTTAGATCGCTCTCTCCAATAAAGTGGGGTCCATTAGTATTTGTGGATCCCACCTCTTTAGCCACGCAGTCTACAAATATGGTCTATGTAACATTAGTCTGAAAAAAATCATATGCTACATATGTTGTGGAACGTCAAGAAAGGTACCTGCTGAATAGTTTTACTAATAAATACACTCAGCAGTCAGCACACTTAGAAGACCTGTTTCAAGACAGTGAAAGAGTGAGTTGGTCAGTGACAAACCAGACAAATACTGCAGTGTTAAGAACAATGATTTATGATTTTAAGCTAGTATGAAAAATCATGTATCCATGTAGAAACTGTTGATCATAGTTTTTACTGCACCTATAGAACTAATATATGACACCGGTAAAGTACTACAGAAGATGAAGCTTACAAGGTAAAACGCTATCATTGCGTGTAATACTGGTGGAAATTGCTCCAGGATGAAGAGAATTAGCAGTTATCTCTACCCCTTCTTCCTGTTTAGTTGATGTTTGAAAAAATAACAGCAAGAACTTCACATCAATTCCGAAAGTGTACCAACAACTTATGTGCACATATGCAATATAAAGGTTCAATACCTTCAGACGACTTGTAAGCTCATTAGCATGTAATATGTTAGCAAGCTTTAATTGTCCATAATCATAATATCTATTGTATATGTAATTTATCAGGCAAAAGGGGTAGATTGTTGACATGTATTATTAAATTATATCAGCATGAATAAAAATATTTTCAGCTCTCTCTAATAGAGGTGAGACTCACTTATGAGTATCACTTTCACCTATGTGTAGCACTTCTGTTAAAGAGATAATACACAACATGATCAGTTGAGATAGTACAAATAGCAGTATTCAATCGACACAGTCTTAAAACGATTCATCAAAATGATGCTGCCACGGGGTTACCTTCATGCATCATTAATTTTATCAAAACAAATTCCATCACGGTACCCATATTTTTGGAATCTTGATGACACATTAACAATGCTCCCCTCTTTATTGCTTTCTTGCGATGTGCTTTTCATGGTCACCAGCAAGAGATTTGTGAGAAGAAAGTGACCTGCACATTGGATGGTTCAAATAACAAATAAATTGATAAAATCAAACTTGTACAAAACCAATATGTTGGCTGACATGATAAACTAAAAGCCAATTGTTAGTAACAAACCTAAATGGTTAGTTGCAAAACTGGATCGAGTTCTATGCTGTCTTGAGAAAGTTTGAATGGAGATGCCCTTACCCCTGCATTGTTACTTCCAACAAAGAAGAGCATATGTTACTTCTTATTGTCATAGTATAAAATTAAATAAACGAGTGTCAGCTCTGTCTATATGAGTTCCCACTGCAATGCATGCATTTATGAGGGTGAGAGCACTCTCAAACGTATTAGCTTGATACACATTGTTAACCAATTCTGCAACAACTTAAGCTTTTGCAGTTCAGTGGTTGTCTAGCATGGTATTGTAACTCTAGTTTCCCAAGGTTTTGCGTTCAAAAGTTTCAACCTCGTCCCCACTTATAACTTATCATGTTAACTTGCAGGATGGTCCAAGTTTAATCCACTTTAGACTCTTTTGGTATGTTATATTGGACGGTACGGGAATGAACTAAAGTATACTAAACTGTATTGGACTAGATTGTATTATACAGTGCGGAGTTTCTAGGGCAGTGTCGTATATTTTAGATCCATGCCTCTGCAAAGGAAGAATAAATACACTCCAATCCAGTGGATGTTCAATGGAAGGCCCAAGGCATTATAGTCTGCTGCAAATTTTCTTACAGATGCCAATGAACTGAGGTCTAACTCCATGACATCAATTTTGGCATTGGGGATTTCTTTAAGGTTTGCTTCTTTGACATTTGTCCCAGCCTCCATGTTCCTTACTGCCATAACTACATGGACACCACGCAATGCAAGAACACGCGATGTCTCTACTCCAATACCACTCGAGGCTCCTGAAATTAAGCAAAATTCATACACTGAAATGTTTAACAACACCATACATTGAGAAAACAGAGGAAGCAATTTAAGACCATATTGGTAGTCATATGTGTTACATAATAGGAGGAATAAAGTTGAAGGGTGTATCCCAGAAGAGATGTTGTAACACGAATTCTCCAAATAGCTAAACTAAGAAAATAATGGGTCCTATAAACACAAGAAAAACCTTCGGAGGTATGGTGACACCAGTGTGGTGTCGGCTAAAGGCTCTCCGACGGTCAAGTTAGTAAGCAAGATCAATATCAACTCAAAGCAGTGGGCTTAGAGCTCTAGAATTACGTACTTTTGAATGATCTTTTGAGCGTTTATAGGGGATGATTTAATTTCTATGGCCTTAGGATTGTAAGTTGGTTTGACTTGTAATCACCGGGAAGTATAATCCATATTGGATTGAACTCCTATACTTAAATCCTTATTTGGAGAGAATTCAAGCCATTTAATTAGTTTGAGAGTTGGTTTCCTAGTAGAGCATAGACTTCTTAGGTCTCTTTAATCATGACTTGTATGGTAATATCTCCGTGAGCTTACAATTGGAAGCATCCGCGAGTTTGGATAAGAACATGAACCCATCCGCGAGCTTAAAGGGATCCATGGGTTCAGATGGTTCCATAGACTGGGTGTATCCACCCATTTGGAAGCATCCGGCCCTCCTAGATGTATGTGGAGATTGTTCCCTTTGTTCTGTGCTCAATGGGTCCTCCAATTTATGGCGTTTATACCCCCGACGTTGTTGATGAGGGCGCCTTATCCATAGGACCCTTTTAGACTTTCACAAGCATAGGTCCTATTCTTTGAGCCAAGGCATCCCTTTTGTTATAGTTGATAGAACCTTGTCTATAGGTCCTATTATATTTATAAGAGCATAGGTCTCATTAGATTAATAAGAGCATAGGTCCCATCATCTAAGTCAAGGCATCCCACCTTCATGTAATGTCTAGGGGCCTTATGCCTTTCTCTTTTTTTTCTTTTTTTTTCCGAACCCACTCCAAATGTGTGACATAAGTCCCATGTAGAATTTATCCATGGTCTCACAAGAGACATATGAGTGTAACACAAAAAGAACTTATAAAAGACAAGGAACCACCTTGATTTTCTTTAGATTCTAGAATTTCATATGATCATCCAAGAAAAAAAAAAAAAAATCACCTCAATAAGAAAACCCATTGCTGCTAACTATGCATATATCACTCCAAATCACTGAACTTCTATTTTCATTTTCTCATTCTTACAGTTACATGGGAAAATGCTCCAATGAATCCTTTATCAATTTATTTGTCTAAATCCTTGTGATGCTGGGTTCTTATTCTCTTTGTTTTGATACATAAGCTAGCTCATCTTAGACAAAGAAATGAAAGACGTAGCAAAGCATTAATATCATATGAACAATTGTATGTTTACCGAAGGTTAAAATAGGTTATGACCTGTAACAATGGCAGTAAGAGCAGTTCCATCAATCCCTTGGGTAACTTCCTCTGCTGTGGAAGAGGCAGAGAACCCAGATGCTCCTTTCTTGATAAATAACCCCATTAATTTTACAGATGGTAATTATGAAGTTACAACATAGAGAATGCAAACCAAACCAACTCAGAAAATGCTAACTTAACCAACATAACATAGTAAGTTTCATTCTTAAAATATTAGCAACGAGAGCGACTGCCAATGCCAAGACAACTAGACAAGGCCATTTGCCAAATTCAAAATTTAAATGCATTGCTCCAAAAGTTATAAATGCAATATATATTTCTTTGGAAGCATGACCCATGTTTTTTTTACTAAAAATAAATCATCAGCAAGGTTGAAAAAAGCCATTAAAAAAAAAATCAATAATACGTTTTGAAATATAGGGGGACCAAGTTTACCTTGGACTTAATATAATGTTGTAAAAGCATTTAGAGGGACCAAACATAATTTTTAAAGCCATGCATCCTATACAACTTATAACTAGGATGGCCATTTTACCTGTGGGTTTGGGTACCCGCGGGTACCTACTCTATTGGGGTAGTGTGGGTATAGGTAATTGGGTAATAGGACGGGTATGGGTATACATGTTAATACCCGTATAAAAAATGGGCGGGTATGGATAATACTCGTGGTTTACCCAAACCCTCTATTTAAATTTTTTTTTTTTATCATTAAATTCAAGTATAATGAACCTGAAATTTAAATTTAAATTGCAATTAAACTAATGAATGAAAAAAAAAAAAAAAAAAAGGAAAACGGAAAAAACATATGGATCAATTAAACTAAAAAACGTAAATTAATTGATCAATTTTTTTTTGCTCGAAAACTAATAGATCAATTAAACTATTGCAATATTTGATATATTGCAACATGATTGAAGTAGGGAGCGGAGTCTGGCCAAAAAAAATAAGAAGTAGGGAGCAGAGGGAGGAGAGAGGAGAGAGAGAGAGATATATATATACGTTATATAATTGTAATTGTTCATAATAATATGTAACTATGTACTGTAAGAGTGGCAAAAAAAAACTATGTAATGTAAGAGCTTATCTTTAAAATAGAAAAAAAAAAAAAACTAAAAAAAAAAAAAAAAACTAAAATCAGGACCAAAAAAAAAACAAAAATGGTGGGTTTTTGGGTTGGGTTTGGGTAACCCATTACTTTGGTGGGGCGGGTAAGGATAATACCCATTATACTATGGGGTGGATTACGTGGGTATGGATTTGATAAATTTTTCACTTAAATAGGTTTGGTTTTGTGGGTATCTGCCTGTTGGGTTAAATGGTCATCCCTACTTATAACGCAACAATGAGTTTATCTTATATGTGCGATTTACAGGTAATTAGACATATCCTAGGTTACTTAAAGGCCAAATACCAGTTAAGGAAATGGATCGTGGGGTTTCTCTCCTCATCCAATAGAAAAAAGTATAGATCTTGATACTAGTTTTTATACAAGAACTGGAATGGTGGACAGCTTGGTCTCATTACTTTCAAAAGAGCAATTGAGCATCTTAGAATTGAGTCATTCTAGTGTACCAAGAACCTTATGACTGAGCAAAAGAACAACAAATCGATAACAATTTTTGTACGTAAGGTGCAAAAATGCAAATGTAATAAAAGTATTTCAATAATGGTATCTAAGAAAAAATACTGGCCCAGTACGGTAGAACAATCCCTTGAATTACATTGTCACGGCCTATTTTAAAACAATACATTCTTCTGCATTCTGCTAGTAAACAAGCGGGACACCATGGTTATAACAGTTTTTAATTTACATGGTCATACAACGTTGTAGCTTCATCTCAAACCGGTAAAAGGCACATTGAACTACAATTTACAAGTCTGACCAATGTATTGTTTATATTATACCATAATGTTTATTTGTTTATCCATAAATCCCAATTACTTTGGATCTGTCAGGCTCAAGCTGAAATCCCACAGCTTCTTTGCCAATTCTGCATCTTTAGCCTGAGAGGTCGGATTGGCTTCATTGCTGTCCATAAAATAATTGCCGCTGACACCCTTAACTTGTGGATGCAATGCCACATAGCATTGAGTTGCTGCTCCCTGAAGTTATGTCCAATATATAAAAAGACAAGTAAATTGCAGTGAAGCTGCTTGAGCATATCTTATTAGGGTTCAAAGATAAACATACCTGAGGAACATTTTTAAGCACAAATCTGCCAAACATATTGGCAACGACTGCATTAAGCCATAACAATGAAGATGTTAATATGAATCCAGACAAATACAGGAGATGATGAAAGTTTAGGGAAGATGGTTATAAACACAGGATGAAGATCTTAATATTACTCAGTTGATTATATCATAGTGTATTACTTGGAAGTTGGAACATGTCATTAAATGCTTCTAAATGATGCTAAATATTAGCATATATGTACTCAGAGTGAACTGATATGGTAGTATAGAAGAGTTGTAGATCCTTGCCTTATATTAGGTCATTTTGTTATAACCTTGTCAATAGTGACATAAGATACAATTCACCCCACCCCCCAAACAAGATATACAAAACTATTTAATAATAACAATTTTACAGACAACTTAGAATGCATGACCTTATTACCCATCCCAAAAAAATGAGCATATTTGTCATGTGGACCCAACAACTACATGTTTAAGCATAGCTTGAAGAACATTACTACATATTTGTCAATGGTTCAAAACTTTACCATTAATATAACTGTGGTAGCGCAAAAGATTGGTAAGAATTGATCCAGGATGAAGGGAATTAGCAGTTATGTTAACACCTTCTGCCTGTTAAACAAGACATTTTAAAAGATTAAAAAAAAAAAATAGAAACACCAACAGCAGATTAGAATTTCCCTTGCATGATGACATGGCTTGTTTGGAAGTATGAACTGCAGGACTGCTTATGAATGTTGAAAACACCAATGATGTAAAGGCTAATACCTTATGCTCTTTTTAACTTTTGCTTTTTGAAGATAGGAAGAATAACAATCAACAATGTTTGCAACTACCATGACTTTTAGTGGTGGTCCTCAAATTACAAAGTCATTCAAGTGTAGATGTCTTTGGGGGAAAAAAAAAATACTTGCATACTGAAACTACCCTGTGACTCTTTTCTCTTCTATTGACCAAAAGAGACATGAACAGAGCCCCAGGGCCCTGCACATGCTCAATTATTTAATTTTCTCTGTCACAGGAACTTGATACATTAATAACCAAAAGTCCTCTTTAGATTATTATTTATTAACCAAGAAAATCTATGATCACATAAAATTGATTTATATCACTAAATTCATTGGTAATCAAATTGATGATCTTATATGAATCGAGTACCTTCAAGTGCTTTGCAAGCTCATTAGAATGCAATATGTTGGCTAGCTTTGATTGCCCATAAGCAAACATTTGGTTGTATCTGTAAATTTTCAAGAAAAACAAAGGCAGAGTGAAGAAACAATATTATTTGAAAAAATTCAATACATCATGTGGACATGTCAAACCATAAAATTATATATCACTGCACTATGGTAGCCACACTTAGTGATAAAATTCATCAGGTGGTCCTGTCAGACTGTTACCCTGATTCATCATTGATCCTATCAAAACGAATCCCTTCGCGATATGCAAATCGATGACCCTCTGATGACACATTCACAATCCTTCCCTCTTTGTTGCTTTCACTTGCTGTCTTTTTCATGGTCTCTAATAGAAGGTTTGTCAAAAGAAAATGGCCTGTAAAATAGTGGTAAGAACTCTAAGATTCCAGTTTATAAAGACAACATGACAGGGCATTTCAAATCACTAGAATTTTTCTAAAGAGAAATAGAAACCTTATTCAAGGTCACAAACTTGAGTAAAGTTGAATTATCTCTCTCTGAAAACTGAAGTTATTCAGATCCTAATACTGCAATCTAACTATTTCAGATTTCTTGAAACAAGAACAGAAAATTGGGAATGCCAAATAACTAAAACTTTCCTATCTCAGATTTGTCAACCCTACTTCCTCATTCAAAAGTTCTTAAAATTTAGATACCTATATGGTTGGTTGCAAACTGCATTTCGATGTTGTCTTGGGAAAGCATGAATGGAGTTGCCATAACCCCTGCATTATTACTTCAAACAGAGAGAAGAAATTATAACTCTTTAATGTTAATTTAAAATTAATATTGTCTTAAAATACAAACTTTCTTTTTGTCTTTCCTTATTCCCTTTTTCCCCCGCTCTTAGAGTCTTACGACCAAAAACAATTTCAAAACAGAGAACAAAAGTGGCAATAACAACCATATGGTCATAATGACACACAAACATGCGTGTGTGCAACACACTCAGATGAATGCAAGCACATGTATCCACTGATGCATTGACATTTGACAACTAGAGAAGAGAGATTCAAATAACTATAAGAAAATGTAACATAAATAATTATACTTGTCCAATTTAGATTTCTTACATCAAAATATTCAATGGAAGACCAGATGAGTTATAATCCGATGCAAATTTTCTTACAGATGCCGTTGAGCTGAGATCTAGTTCCATCACATCGATGATGGCAGTGGGGTTTTCCTTAAGTATTGCCTCTTTGACATCCCTACCCGCATCTGTATTCCTTACTGCCATGATGACATGAACACCACACAATGCTAGAACACGTGTTGTCTCCACACCAAGACCACTTGATGCTCCTGAAATCAAATCTATGCGTAAGAACTGAAAAAGGCCAAATGTACAAATTTCACCAATTGCTAAGACAAAAGTAAAGAAGTCAATCATAAAGACTTACTCAAGCATCACTGCCATCACATATTTATTTCTTTCATCCAATTTAATTACTCTAAACACTCAAACACCCATGATTTACATAAATATATAATCGAAAGAGCACCAATATTATAGCCTTTGCAGACCTCGTTCCTTGCTCTCACAACTACATCTTACCGAGCTTTGAATTATATCGTATCCCAAAACTCAGTAACGATCACCAACAACAAGAAAAGACACTTTAACTTTACATTGCATCTAGAACATCAACTAATCCTAAACCTCGGCCCCTTCAATCAAAAAAACCAACCAATGAAATAAAATTAACCATGAGAGAAAACTAGAATACCCTTTGGTTGCTCAATTGTCGTTGTAAAATAAAAGACAACTAAAAAAGAAAACTTCTTCCTTCTTTCCCAGTAAGTCTCCCATCAACCAAACATATTATGGAATAGAAAATGACAGGGACTGACCAACAAAAGAAAAACTCAGCTGTAGCCAAAAAAAAAAATACCCAGATGAAAAGAAAAAGGAAGAAGAAGACCTGTAACAATTGCAGTGAGACCAGTTCCATCAATCCCTTGAGTGACTTCCTCAGCTGTAGAACGGTATGAAAACCCAGATGGCCCTTTTCTCCCAAATATCCACATGGTTTCAGATTTTGGTCAGACGATACCAACCAACCCAGAATCAAATCCAAGCAATTTCACAGAGCTACAGGTCCAAAACCCAACACAGTAATCACAACCAGCAGTATCAGTTTAGTACTATGTAATTGTGGTAATGTATGTTGCAGTTTTTATAGGGGGTATCAGGTATGTGATGACTTCTCGCGGCTTTGATCATACAGACATTCTAGGCATTAGAGTCATTTAAGTAGTGGATTGACCCCCCACTAAGACGAAAACTTACTCCACTAACACACTCTGGTAGACCCCGCTAGCGTGAGAACCGTTGGATATGCGTGTATAATATGAATGTGATTAACTTGATAAGATGGGATCTGGATCCTCTAATTAATTGATTAATTGGTATGATCTGTACTGTAATTTGTAAATATGTGACGTGGACGCATTTTTTTACTTTTGGATTTGACCAGTGGGTTTGCTTTTCTCATTTTTAGAACATAAATTCTGCACCATTAGATTTTGATGTATAATATGCTGTGTTTATACTGTAGCCGGGATCATGAAATGATTTATTGATTAATGCATATGATTTAAGATGGTTAAGCGTTGATTAGGAGTTTGATAAGATTGTTATGGGTTGATTAGGAGTTCAACCACAAAAGGAATGAAATTTGCACTCATTCATTTTCTAGGAGGTTGAAGAAAACTTCCGTCAAGTGCGAATAACACTGCTCAAAAGAAAATACAGATGTCAAATTTGTATTTGATGATCATCTGGTATTCTGAAGGTCAATGTTAAATGTCTTCTTTATTTAAACAATGAATCAAATTACTGATACCTTTCTCAAGGTCATTAATTTTGCAGATGATAATGGGTTCTAATTCTCTGGTGAAGCAAATGATCATGAAGTTTACAACAAAGGGAATGCTAACAACACCAACATAACATAGGAAGTTCCTTCCTTAGTTAAAATATTGGAAGTCAATGAGAGTGACAGCCAATGTCAAGACAAAGTGCTTAAAAAATTGATCATTTCTCTATAAATTTATGAGAATGACTAATTTTGAAGTTCAAAGGACCACAATATCCCCAACAAAAACACCATGGTCAAGGTTGGACATGGCTACAATGCAGCTATGTCCGAGAAGACATTTGATGCCAAGTGTGTATTGAATGTAGCAAAATATATTGGTTATGAACATCTTGTATAATGTGTGAGAATGTGAAGTATTGTTTCACATTTAAAAAGTATAACCTTGCACAGTGGTTTGTAAGGGTATTGGGCTATTCTTTCTATTGTCAATTGGTTTTGAAATTGATAACTATATTTCTTTATGGTACCAAGTAGCTAGACATATTTTACGTCACCTAATATGAGTTGCTGTCAAAATTTAATGATTAAAAGTGTGTATTACACATAAGATTTATGTGGTAGAATTTTCCAATATCTCGCTGCATCTTCATTTATAATGTTTCCAATTCTTTTCTTTATTGGGGCGATTAATTAGGAACCAAGAAAGGATAAAGGTTTAATTTCTTTCAATGTAAATATATATGTGTATATTATACAATCCTTCTCTAGAGAGTGACTGCAAACTTAAACTTTCAAATTGATTCCTATTTAGGACTTTCCTGTATCATGGGGGTATAGTCTATAAATGAATCAAGTCATCCATATGCTACATGCAAGTCATCTTGTACGCATCACAAATTTTAATTTTGCAGTTATTCTTTCTAGAGAACCACTATATCTATATTTTAGGGTGTCGCTATTCGAACTCAAATTTTTTATTAGTAGCCCCAACAA
Source organism: Dryas octopetala (assembly GCF_963921425.1). Lineage (NCBI taxonomy): Eukaryota > Viridiplantae > Streptophyta > Magnoliopsida > Rosales > Rosaceae > Dryas > Dryas octopetala. The sequence goes on along the minus strand of NC_141374.1, from coordinate 11,472,485 downwards.
TTTAATGAAATCTTAATTTCTAATTTTATTATAATATAAATTGACTGTTAAGAACAAACATTTAATTTAAAAATAATTAACTTAAACTATATCCAACACCATCAGTATACCCAACAACTTTGTATACCCAACATCTCCACTATCTCTCCAACATCTCTGTGCTTTTTCATCAGGTACTGTTCAGGTCAGGGAAATGGTGTACCTATATATGGTCAGCAAAAAAATTTCTTATGCTTTCGTTATAGAATTTTTTTGTTGTTGCATATGCTTGATGTGGTGATTGTTTTGAGTTACTTATTATATAAAAAGGTAATTATTTTGAATTCTCTTAAATCGTTACAGCCATGATGAATCCATATTATTTTGATTTTTTTTTTTTTTTGGTTGGAGGAAGGTTTTAAAAATTCCCATATAGCTCAATTGTAATAATTCTGGGGAAGGTCGTAAAGAAGAAAAAAAAACGACTTGTTTCATTATTTCTTAAGCTTCTATTTCACAGTCCGCCTTAATGAATAAACAATAGATGAAACAAATCATCAATCAATCAAAAGAAGAAAGAACAAAAAGAATCTTCCCTATGTATAACATCCCCTTGTTTCTTTTTAATTAAAATTATTGTAAAATGCTCTTCTTTGAACATGTAGTATTATTTTTTCCAGGTACGGTACAATGAAAGGGGTACCGTAGACCGGGGAGTTGTCGCTGACCTGAAAAAAACACATTTGAGATAGTTAAAGATGAGAGGTAATATATAGGTACTGTTCAGGTCACATTTGAGATAATTGGGCACACCATCAGGTAATGTTCAAATTAATACATATATATATTATTATTATTTTTTATTTAGTTGATTGGGTGTGGTATTGATTCGGTGGTGGTCGTTGGTAGTGTTTGGTGGTGGTGCAATTAGATCTTATGTTTTGGTGATGGTGATGGTGATGGTGGAGATGAAGTTGGGTGTTGATGTTGGATATAGAAAGTAGAATAGGTTGGATGTGGTGTTGGGTTTTAGTAAGATTAATTTGGAAAAACTTATTGGGTATAATAATAAATTTTTTATAACTTCTAATTTTTAATTGGGTGTAGAAAGTGTGTTGAGGCTACTAATTAAAAAATTAATTAGGTCCGAATAGCGGCACCCTATATTTTATCACCAGGGTGTCTAATTTTCAGATAACCATAACTCGATCATGTTGTAAAAACATTATTGTAACATGTTTACTAACTTGGAATCAAAATAGAAGAGGATCATAATAAGAAGAAATTGGAATGTGAATATGTTGGATTCTTATCAGGAATAGTGTGAGTCAATACAATAGTCTCATATGGGAAAAAACGACTATCTAACGTTGCATATTCTAAGTGTGATACCTCCTAAGAGTCACCGGGCCTTTCCAGACACATATGCATTATCTAGATAGTTAAGTTTTGGATAATATTGATGCCACATGAAATATGATAAGACAAACCCTATATATTTTGGCTATGGTTGTATCATTATTTAAAAAGATTATATATAAACCTAGCTAAAAGTTCCTCCTGCAACATGACCCAGCAGAGACAAAACCCTTAATCCTCCTTGAGATTGATCAAACTCAAGCTAAAATCCCAGAGTTTCTTAGCCAAATCTGCATCTTTTGCCAGAGAGCTCGGTTTGGCAATGTTACAGTCCACAAAGTATTCGCCGCCTATGCCCTTAACTTGTGGATGGAGTGCCACGAAACATGTGGTTGCTGCTCCCTGCACAACCATGTTCAATCACATAATTTAATCACAGCTGCAATACAATGTCAATACACACACACACACACACACACAAAAGATCCTGTATCCAAAAAACTTGTGCAGTTCTGCTACATATAATGTGGAAGGTAAAGAAATACCTGCTGTATTGTTTTAGAGAAAAATATACTCAGCACCTTTAAAAGATCTGTGTCAATCCCACAAAAAAAAAAGAAAAAAGTGTTGATTATTGGAAAACCAGACGAATACTGCAGTGTCAAGAACTATGATTATGAGCTAATAATGACACGTGAAATTGTATGTAGAAACTGATCATAGCACTGCAGAAAATTCCTCTAGAATTAATGACACTGGTAAAGCACAGCAGAGAAATCTTACAATATAAAAAGCTACCAAAGCCGAAAAGATTTGTGAGAATTACTCCAGGATGAAGAGAATTAGCAGTTATCTCCACCCCTACTTCCTGTTTAGTTCATGTTTCAAAAATAAGTTACCAACTCAACATCTTATATGGATATATGCAACTTATTTCCAGAGACATTAGACATGCTGCATAGATGACCTTAAAACATCTGATACCTTCAGACGCCTTGTAAGCTCATTCGCATGCAATATGTTAGCAAGCTTGGATTGTCCATAAGCATAGTACCTGTACCTGTAAATTAGCAAGTAAAAAGGGCAGATTGTTTATGTTTATCTACAAAGACACCTCAAACAATTAAAAGAGATACTAAATTATTAAATCAGCATAGCTTGAAGATGTTCATCAAATGATGCTCCAAAAAGTGTTGTACATTGATTTATCATTAATTTTATCGAAACAAATTCCTTCACGGTGCACACATTGATGGGCTTTTGATGATACATTAACAATTCTCCCTTCTTTTTTGCTTTCTCGCGATGTGCTTTTCATGGTCTCCAACAGAAGATTAGTGAGAAGAAAATGACCTGCACATTTATTGGTTCAAGTAATTAACAAATGTAACTGACATAAGCAACGTGTAGAAAACATTGGGCTAGAGGACAGACTTCAAAACAATTGATAGGTAACTAACACACCTAAATGGTTGGTTGCAAAATGGAGTTCTATGTTGTCTTCTGAAAACTTGAATAATGTCTTCACGTACATAACCCCTGCATTGTTACTTCCAAAAAAGAAGAAAGTGCATTAGTGCTTATTGTCATGGACTCGTAAGTATAAAATAAACAGACACAACACACCACAAAGTGTTAAAACAATTATACCCTAAAAGTTTAAACTATTAGAGAATAAGCCAACAATGTATATCAAGCTAACACAATTGATGTAGGTAGAGAGAGACACATAAGTGCAGTCTCATCCCGCACCTTACAAGCCAATAAAGATACGGAGAATGAAGAATGGAGAATGGAGTTATAGAACCCAGGACTTTCTACAACCAAAGCTCATATGCCATGTTAAACAACCACTACACCCAAAAGCTTAAACTGCTAGAGAATAACTCAACAATATATATGATGCTAATAAGGAGGAAATTGAGTAAGATGAATAGAAACTGGCAGATGGCAGTAATAACAAAGGACAATTCCTTATCTTACATGAGGATGTTCAATGGAAGGCCCAAAGCTTCGTAATTTGCTGCAAATTTTCGTACAGATGCCAATGAGCTGAAGTCTAACTCCATGACATCAATTTTGGCGTTGGCGATTTCTTTAAGGATTGCTTCTTTGACATTCGTTCCAGCATTGATGTTCCTTACTGCCATAACTACATGGACACCACGCAATGCAAGAACACGTGATGTGTCAACGCCAATACCACTTGAGGCTCCTGAAAATTAAACAAAATTTATACACTGAAATGTTACTTTGAGAAACACGGAGGAAGGCTCATTGACATGAAAATTCAGAGACAAAGCTCATTGACATGAAAATTCAGAGACAAAGAAACATCTTTTAGATTTTCAAAGGCTAAAGTGAGCAATATCCCCCATTGGTATTGTTTAAGACCATTATATTTGGAGAAATAAAACTGAAGGTAATAATCCCAGAAGAGACATCTCAGTGTAACAGAAAATGAACTTATAAGAGAAATGGGACCATCATAATTTCATTTCTCTAAGAAACTAACAGAAGTACTTAAACAAAGAAACATTGGAACTCACTATGCATATATCACAGAAATAGTAAAAGTACTCCACATCACTGGTCTTCTAAATATTTTTCTCATTCTTATATGGGAAAAGGCATGAATCCTACATATCAGTTTATTTGTTCAATCCTTGTGATGCTGGATTGTTATTCTCTTTGTTTGGATATATACATAAGCTTTTTCATCCTAAACAAAGAAATGAAGTACATGACAAAGCAATTGTAGCATTTATCATATAAACAATCGTATTCGAAGCATAAAATACAGCATGACCTGTAACAATGGCAGTAAGACCAGTTCCATCAATCCCGTGAGTAACTTCCTCTGCTGTGGAAGAGGCAGAGAACCCAGATGGTCCTTTCTTGCTAAATATCCCCATTATTTTTTAAGATGATTATTATGAAGCCACAACAACACAGAGAATGCTAACGAAACCAACATAACATAGTAAGTTCCATTCAATAGTGAAGCCAAGATTTTCTCATAATGGGGGATTGATAAACAAAGCCGAATATGTGATTTTTATTCAACAAAACAACAAAATAATACCAACAAAGTCAATGAACCACAAAACACAAGCAAAAACAATTAAATAAGGCTAATAAGTTAATAACATAACGAGAGTGTGACTGCCGAAGGGTGCCGGCCCACTACTGCTAGAGGCCATTTACCAAAAGGAAGGGGGGGGGGGGGGGGGGGGGGGCTGTTCACCACCCTAATCCACTAAGTTGACCACCCCCTTAAATTTTTGCCCCTTTTTGCCCATTTTGCCCCTGCATTAAAAAAAAAAAAAACCATTTCACCAATTTTGGCCGGCCACCCCTCCCCGCCGCCGCTGAGCTTCACGACGTCGATTAGCCGCGCACGGTGGTCGGATGAACAGGGGAAGACCAGGGTTGGACTCGCCGTGACCTGGGGAACAAAACCCAAGTGGTCTGGCGTCTCAACTCTGCCGGAAAAGGAAGATCGCCGGCGAAGGGGCCGTCGGGTCTTCGCCTGGGCCAATCTGGTGTTCGCCTGGGAGGGTGGGGTCAACCGACGAAGGGGAGGGGTGGGGTCGCACCGGCGGTGGGGAGGGGGTGGGGTTGCCTTGTTCATCCGACCACCGTGCGCGGCTAATCGACGTCGTGACCAGATCGGCCCCTTCGCCGGCGATCTTCCTTTTCCGGCGAAGTTGAGACGCCGGACCACTTGGGTTTTGTTCCCCAGGTCACGGCGAGTCCAACCCTGGTCTTCCCCTGTTCATCCGACCACCGTGCGCGGCTAATCGACGTCTTGAAGCTCCGTGGCGGCGGGGAGGGGTGGTCGGCCAAAATTGGAGAAATGGTTTTTTTTTTTTTAATGCAGGGGCAAAATGGGCAAAAGGGGGCAAAAATTTAAGGGGGGTGGTCAACTTAGTGGATTAGGGTGGTCTAAACAGCCCCCCCCCCCCTTTACCAAATTCAATTTGAATGCATTGCTCCAAAAGATTTTAAAATGCAAAATATATGTGTATATATATATATATATATATTTTTTTTTCCATGTATGGAGGCTTTCTTAGTTGTGACGGTGTATATAAAGTTATGAGTTAAATACACCGTTGGTCCACTTATTTTTACATTTTTTTAAAGTTAGTTTACGATTTTTTTTTTTTTATTAAGTTGGTCTACTTTCTTTTTGACGTTTAATTCTATTAAAAAGAAAGACAAAATAATCTTTTCATATTAAATAAATATTAAAACTAAAAAAGAAAAAATAAATTAAAAATTAAAAAATTACCCCCTCCCCCTCCCCCAACCCAGCCCCCGTCCCACCCCCTCCCCCCACCCAACCTAGCTGGCGGTCCCACCCCACCCACGCCATCGAGGTGTCCATGGCCTATGCTAGAAAGAAAGATAAAGACTTTGAATTGGGGTTTTTGGGATTTGGGAGTTCGAAATTTTTGGGCTTGTGGGTTTGCGAATTTGGTGTTGGATGAGTGATTTTTGGAGGTCGAAATGGAACTTACATGGGTTGCTGTATTTCATCTGAATTAGAAAAAATTGAAGGTGGAAGCTAAGGCATTTTGGAGCTAAAACTGGGTCTATGCATTTGGGTCTTGAGAGAAATGTCAAGGTTTAAATTTGAAGCATTTGGGTTGAGAGAGAGAAGAAGCGAAAGGTGAGTTGGGGTTTTTTTTTTTTATTATTTTATTTTTTTATGCATTTGGGTTGGAATTTTGAAAGAGTGGTTTGATGGGTTGTTTGTTTGGGGATCAAAGCTACTTTTTTTTTTATCTGATTGTTTTGAATTTTGAGGTGTGTTAGTGAATTCAAATGGGATTGGAAGTTGCTGTTCATGGGTCTGTTTTCACTTCTAAGGGAAATTGTAATTGTTTTTGGTTTTATGTGTTTGAATTCAGATTTCGAAGAGAGCAGAAATATATACGGATTCACAGTCTATTCGATTAAAAAGTGGATCATTTCATTGCAATGGACGCTACCAAAAGAAGTTGATTGGGTGGGGTGGGGCGGTGGCTAGTGGCATCAAATGGGTCAATTCATGTCCTAATGTAAGTTTAATGAAGAAAATTGGGGTCAAATGGTTTTGTTATTCAAATGGGGTAAATTGAAAAAATTATTGGGTGTAACAGATACACCGACACGTGGTATAACCAATTCAGTATGTAAGGGTTTATTGGACGATATATTTATATTAGTAAGGTATATAATTAATAACATCTACCTATATTATGACACGTTGGATTCGTTATACCACTTCACGATGTATCGATTACACAAAATAATTTCTCAACGAATTGACCCCAACTAACCAACACTTTTTTCAAATAACAAAACCATTTGTCCCTAATTGACCCATTTGACTCACATTAGAACATGAATTGACCCATTTGCCCCTCCGCTTGGACAAAAGTCAACTTCCGTTTTGGGTGTTTTGACAAAATGGAACAATTATGTGGCACACGTCAGTTAATACGTGGATGCACTTGACACTAAAAAATATTTGTGGACTAATCATGTAGTTATCTCTTATTTATTATGAGAGAAACATTACATACAATCGTTACTCTTTAAAATTTATTTATATGAGACACACGCAACCTATGGTTTGCTTGGTGTTTTTTTTCTTGGTTTGTTTGCTAATTTACAATACACACCAAATTAGAAGAAAAATAGAAAGGCCAAAAGGGTCACCGTCAAAGATGAGAGTAACATAAATTAGCATAGCAAAGACATTTGTGATTATTTTATTCTGAAATATGGGACAATGTCGTTCACATTATTGACTACCAAGGGCTACACACAAAAAGTGTATCACTTTGTTACTCGCATACTTTCTCCATGCTCTGATGCCGGGACCGCCTAACTACTCTGGTGGAGGCGGCTATTTTTGTTTTCCCTTTTGGGTTGTCTGAAGCTATTGTTTCTTTCAGACAGTTTTTTGACCTTTTAGGGTTGAGTTTGTTTTAGCTTCTCCCTATGGGCCCTGGGCCTTGGTTTGTTTCTCTTTGGGCTTTTGCCTCTCTTTAATGAATCTCTTATTACCAAAAAAAAAAAAAAGTAGAAAGTATGCGAGTAAAAGAGTGATACACTTTTTGTGTGTAGCCCTTGGTAGTCAATAATGAGAACGACATTGTCCCATATTTCAGAGTAAAATAATCACAAATGTCTTTGCTATGCTAATTTATGTTACTCTCATCTTTGACGGTGACCCTTTTGGCCTGTCTATTTTTTTTCTGGAAGCCAAGATAATCTAATGTTGGAGGGGCATACTTTCTACTTACAAATTTGATTCTTCAACATTACTCAAAAGAATAAAACTATTTAGATTATCTTTACAACTATCTTAGTGACCATCTTTATAAAGTAATAATCCTTTTTTCGCTCTCTCCTCTCTTATCTTTACTCAGCTTCATCTCCCTCACAGTCTTCAGTCCCAAGGGGGAGGGAGCGCCTCTCACAGGCTGCTCCTCTCCCTCCCTCCTGCCTCTTTCCTTCTACCCTTCCCCCCTCTGCCTCTCGCCCCTTACTTGGCCTCATACCCACCCCCCACATCCTCCTCCACCTCCACCTCCACCCCCCCCCCCTTTTTTTTTTTTTTTTTTTTTTCTCGGCCCTATTTTCCAGGTTCCCAACTCTCATCTTTTGAGATCTGTTTCACCCCTTTGTGGTGACTGCTTCACCCTATTGTCGTGACCATTTTGCTTCACCCTATTGTGGTGATTTCACCCCCTTGTGGGTTTTGCACTTTTGCTTGAGCTATATGCTCAGATCTGGAGATCTATCATCCCTATGTTCTCGTCCTCATCTTTTCGTCGTTACTTCCACTAGTTCGGGACTCCCGGCTCGTCACCTTCATCAGATTTGGATCGTGGCTGTCGGTGAGTGTAAGCGAGTCTGTGCGTGTCTGCACGGAAGAGCGCTAAACCATTGGAAGATGAGCGCTTTGGCATGGGTGTTCGCACCTCCATCTTCCTCCGTCTTGGTGGTTCTTTGGCTATTGTGGTGGCTGTGGCATTTTCTCAATGTCGTGGGGATGAGATCTGGGGATTTTTGTAGGTCTCATGGCAAACCGATCCTCGGCAGCGGCGTGGTTATCCTGTTGATGCTCAAAAATGGTAGAGCAGTCAACGTCGAGTCGAACCACGTAGGCCCGTTGACCCACCACTGAGCGGATGACACGTCGAAGTGGGGCAGGAACGGGTAGCTGGGTCCGACTGGTGAGTAAAGAGAGAGAATGATATCCAGAGCACCCTGCGCAAGTACACAAAAGTGAGCGGGAAGGGCACCGGTGTGGTGCCGGCCAAAGCTCCTCCGACGCTCAAGTCAGTGTTCAGAGAGATCTGAGAGCAGAGTGAGTGAATAGTATAATAATGATTTCAGTCCTCCCCTTTGTGACAAGAAGGTACCTCTTTTATAGTACCTTTGGAAGAGTGTCAACCAATCCGGTGATGACACGTGTCCCTTGTGATGACTTGCACTGTAGGAGCGCCACGTGTCACCGGTCTCGAGGATCCGAGTGAGTTGACACGGGTCGGGGCCTAGGAGGCTGGAGCTTAGGAGGCCGGAGCCTATGGGGCCGGAGCTTAGGAGGCCGGAGCCTATGGGGCCGGAGCCTAGAAGGTCAAGGCCTAGGGGGCCGGAGCCTAGCGGGGGCTTAGCTTTTGGGTCTAGGCCCAAACGACATGATGTTAAGCCTTGTGTGACTTGTCGTTATGCCCAGATGATTAATCATACGAACATATCCTGAACCTCCTCTGTAGCCTAGGGTTTATTTTTATATTTAGTTGGGCTGGTTTTGAATTTTTTTTACTGTGTTTATTTTGCTTTGGGCCTCTTGGCCCTTGCTTTGTATTTCTTGTGCCCATTGGGCTCTTTTAATGCATGGCTCATCCTTTTCGACCAAAAAAAAATCTTTATTAAAGAGATAGTCAGCAATGTGATCAGTTAAGTTGATCTAATTAAATAGCAAAATGTCAAATTGAAAATAGTCCACAAATTAGTTAGTTGGTTGGTGTAAATAACAATAATTAACAGATGTGTAATGTCACTAATACACAAAAAGATGAATGATATGTTGACTACAAGAACATCAATCAATGAGCATCAAGTCGCTGAAACATCCACAGAACTGAATGTTAATTTATAAACATTCTCTCTCTTATTCCAGACTCCAAGTAATCTCATGACTACTACCCCAACTAATACAAACACACCGTTATTAATTTCATTCCGAATTGACTTGCTTAAACGCCTCCAATGGCCGCATTCTTTTTCTGCAATCCTGACACCTGCAATGGATATAGAAGTATATAAAAAAAATGTTATTTCATTATATATTATTTCATTAGTGGCTATGTTAAACACCATAACTTCAAAATTTAATGAAAAAGTTACCTAATCATCATTAGTTGACGCCAGTGGCGGATCCAGAAACATTCTGCTATGGGGGCAAGATTAAGTAGCAGGTTCGCAGCAGCCAAGCAGAGCAGGGCCAGCAGCAGCAGCCGCCGTGTCGCGTCGCGTCGCGAGGGAGAAGTAGCAGGTTCGCAGCAGCCAAGCAGAGCAGGGCCAGCAGGTGTCGGCGCTGGTAGAGGAGCAGGGGCGTCGCGTCGCGAGGGAGAAGTAGCCAAGCAGAGCAGCCGAGCAGGGCCAGCAGGCGTCGGCGCGGGTAGAGGAGCAGGGGCGAGTGGGCGACAGTGGTTTCAGAAATTCAGAATTCAGACCAAGTTTCAATTTTTGTCATTCTGTGATGTGTGTGTGGCTGCCTGGCTGGTACTCAGAGGTTTAATTAACTTGCCAAAACGACGTCGTTTTGGCAAGTTTAGAATTCAAAAAACTGCATACGCATCTCACGTGACCGTTTACAGCTTCATCTTCCTCATCATTCTGTTCTTCATTTCTGTCAGCCATTTTCACAAACACTTGCGCCCTTCTCTTGCCCCTCTGCCTGCCACTGCTGCCAGTAAGTTCATGGGGTCAAAAATTTCTCTCAAGCCCAGCAATTCTGGGTTCATGGGGTCAATTGACCCCATTGACCCCATTGTAGATCCGCCCCTGGTTGACGCGATATTTTGTCCATCAAGCATAATCTTTGTGACATGAGCGATCTTGGGCCAATCCTGACCTTGTTTCCTTTTGCATCTTTCACTTAATTTAGGGCAATCTTCAATCTCCAAGTATCTCAATGCGGTGAGCCGCTGCATGCCCTCCGGCAAAGCCAACAATTGGGGACAGCTATCAAAATCTAGTCGTTGGAGAAACCTGAGGTTTTGCAACCACTCTGGAAGTACCGTGAGACGGTCACACTCACCAACATACAAAAACTGTAGAGTGTTTGCAGACTCTTGAAGCCAATGGGGCAAAACCTCCAAATTTGATTTTTCGATCCAAAATGATCGAAGACCTCGAGTGCCTTCTCCTGACCCCATCAAATCAAGCTTTGTACAATTCATGATAGCCAAATTCTCTAATGCCGTAAAATAGTTCATACTTGGCAAGGACTCTACATTTTCACAGTTTTCAAGACACAACGATCGAAGGTTTGTGAGAGGTTGCATCCCTTCACCTAGAGATTTAAGATTTTTGCAGTCGACGACATGTAAATATCGAAGAGAGGTGAGACATGCAAATGATTTTGGAAAACACGTATGATTTATTGTCAACGACAACCACCTGAGGCTAATCAGGTTCCCAATGTCTTTGGGCAACTCCTTGAGTTTTTCACATCCGTTAAGAAATAAGGTCTGCAAATTGTGCAGCTTGCAGATGGAATCAGGAAGCTTTTCTATGTGCTGGTTACCTGAAAGGGAGAGATATCTCAAGTGACTCAAGTTACCAAGGGAACTCGGCAACACTGCAATAGAGGTCAAAACACTAAGATCGAGCACTCGTAGGTACTTGAATCTGGATATGCATGTTTTCAAAAGAGATAATTGAGTGTTGATGATTTCATCTTCATCTTCATCTATATCTTCAGGATAACAATATTCACCATCGATATTTGTAAACATAATGGTTCGCAATTTGTCCAAGTGGAGTAAGAATTGGTCTTCTTGCTCTAATTTCCCGGACAAGTCCTCTTGAGATATTGACATATGGCGGACCTTTTTACAAGTATTAGAGGTACGACAATTTAGAGACGAGCACTCTACCTGTGAAATTGAGATCGCTAGATCATGAACAAGATCATGCATTTTAAACTCCATTTGAAAGATGTAATCTTTCTCAGCAATAATTTGAAAGAGAGATCTAGAACATAACTGCCTTATGTAGTCCAACCCTATCTCTTCAAACTCTTGGTTTCCTTTGGAGGTTTGAAGGAAGCCTTGTGCCATCCAAAGCTTTATCATTACTCCACTTTCGAATTCATGATCCTTTGGGAAAAGTGAACATAAGGCAAAACAAGGTTTCAAGTAGGGGGGCAATGCATCGTAGCTCAATTTTAGTGCAGGTAAAATGCCCTGGTTTCCTTGTTCCAGTTTCCATATGGCATCATCTCTTACATGCAACCAATAACTCTCTTCCCTTTCCGCATAGAGTAGGCCCCCTAGGGTAGATACTGCAAGAGGAACCCCTCCACACTTGTTCACAATATCTTCCCCAATTTTCATTAAGTTTGGATAGTTTTGTTCTTCTCTTTTCCTAAATGCAACTTTAATGAATATAGACATACAATCTGAGTGGGGAAGACCTTGCAACTCATGCACGTGTGCAGAGCGCATAAGGGAAGCAACTGATTCATTGCGTGTTGTTACAATGATTTTACTCTGATTGGCTCCAACCTTCAACAAGGAATTTAAAGAGTTCCATTTTGGAAGTGTCACCCCAGTTGGTTCCTTATCCCAAACATCATCCAAAACTAGTAAAAACTTTTTATTCTTCAAAGTCTTTTGCAACTTAATTTGCATCTCTTCAATACTTTCATGATCACCACATTTTTCGTCAGTTGCCAAAGCAACCATTTGAGAAACCAATCTTTTAATATTAAAGTCGTCTGAGACGCATACCCACATTCTCAACTCAAAGTTTTCCATTATCTTCTTATCATTATACACTAGTTGAGCAAGTGAAGTCTTTCCCAAACCACCTAACCCATAAATGGAAATAACAGGAACACTCTCATCATCTTCATCATGACCAGTGTCCTTCAAAAGATGGAAGATAATCTGTTCTTTATCACCATCTCTCCCAATAACATCTGGCACGTACACAGCAGAGTAAGTCTCCCTCTCCGTGTGCACGCCAGTCAAATCTCCAGCTGGTAATTCCAAGAGACCAAATTGATCTCTTTCCTTTGCAATTTCAACTAACCTTGCTCTAATATTTTTCATTACGTGTCCCAATTTGAAGTTGAAAAAGACTGAATTTGGACGTAAAAACAAGTTGCGTACCTTCCCTTTGAAACTCCGACGATTAAGCAGTCGCATCCGCAACTCTTGGTACTCAAATTCATCCACCACATCATCGATGTCGTAGCAAACATCTTTGAGCTTTCCCAACCAATCAGTGAGTAGGGGATAATCCGTCTGCTTTTTCTCTGCATGCCGGAGCACTTTTGTGATGGTGGACAAGATCTCCTTGAGCTTGTGTAGCTCAACTTTGACACCCCTTGCCAAGCAAATTTCATGGTAAGCATGGGAAGCAAGCCTTTCCAACACTTTCTCTGCAATGTTAAAGGCAAAGGACTCCATGGTGATTCTGGAGGAAACAGATCGAATTATGTTTTTTATTTTGTTGGGTAAATAGAAAGAGAGAGTTATGCAAATTGCAATGCTCGCTGTATAGCAGAGTTGCTTAATTTGAAAAATGTGTAGAAATAGCGATGGACTAATCAAGCATAATGCACCTTCTGTGAACATGCCTTTTCTTATGTTTTTTGGCAGCATTATCAGCTTTTTATTTACTTACTTTTCCTCTGATGTTTGACTGTTTGGTTGACGTACTAAGGCCTTCCACTATGGTAAATCCATTTTTTGTGACCCAAAACCCATTTTGGGTCACAAATAGTGCTGTGACCCAATTCTCACATTTATGGTGCTGTGACCCATTTTGGGTCACAGTGTTTTATACATATTTAAAATATGCCTAATATTGATTAAGTGATATTTAATTGATAATTTTAAATTTAAAGTATAATAAAAATGATTCTAGTGATCTTATTTTAATGAGATCTTTAAAATAAGGTCAATATTGAATATATTTAAAATAAGAAAATTTCATAAATTAGACAACATAAGCCTTACAACATCGGGACTTCAACAACCACAAACAAGAAAAACAATACGATGATTTAAAGAAAAAACAAGTACAACATGATCACTAAAAGAAAACACAAGAACAATACGAGGATTTAAAGAAAAAACAACAACAACAACTGCATTCGACATGACAGAAAATAAATCGAACTTCTTATTCGGTCAATATGTTGGGGCAAGTGGTGGGTTCCCCTCTCGGATCCAGATGTGCTCAATCAAATTAGTTTTTAGGGATTCGTTGACATTTCGGTCCCTAAGCAAATTCCGACGAACATTCATCTCAGGTAATGATGATGGAGCGGCACCGGTCGGACATGGTTCTACACCTTCGTATTCAGCTTCTGCCCTTCTAGTGCTCGCTTCTGGGTCTATTGGGTCATCCCTACCGTCATCCTCAGGGCGCTCATCCTCCACGATCATATTGTGCAATATTATGCACGCCTTCATGATATACCCAAGCTCAATCGGACGCCAATAACGAGCAGGTCGTTTTATAATCTGCCACCGGGCTTTTAAAATTCCGAACGCCCTCTCCACATCCTTCCTGTATCCCTCCTGTCGAGCAGAAAACAACTTATGGTGGGGAAGAACCGGACTGTGCAATGTAGTGATAAGAGTTGACCATTGAGGGTAGATCCCATCTGCAAGAAAGTATGGAATGGTGTATTCTATCCCATTCACAGTGAATTTCACCCTGTGGTTTCGGCCGGAAATCATATCATCAAAGAGATGAGAACAGTCCAGCACATTGATATCATTATTCGACCCAGGTATACCAAAATTCGCATGCCATATCCACGTGTCGTACCCAGCAACGGCTTCAAGGATAACTGTTGGGACACGATAATGCCCACGGTACACAGCTTGCTCGGCCATTGGGCAATTTTGCCATACCCAATGCATGCAATCCAAGCTACCAATCATACCTGGAAATCCTCTACGGCTCCCCTTTCGCAAAAGTTTCCTCAAATCGGTCGGGGTAGGCCTCCGGAGATACTCTGGTCCGAAGACGTCAGTGATGGCTCTCACGAACTTCAAGAATGACTGTCGTATGGTGGTTTGACTAATGGTCATTGACTCTGAGACCAAATCATATGGAATGCCATATGCCATCACCCGCAGTGCTGCAGTCACCTTTTGGTGAGGTGTGCAACCCACTCTACCGACGGCATCAACTGTTGGCCGGAAGTACTCATCCTGGAGGCAAACCGCTTCGAGAATTCTATTGAATAGCGGTTGGTGCATCCGGTATCGCCTGCGAAAAGTCACGGTGTCCTCGATTGGCGAGGGGATGAAGTAGTTGTCCATGAGACGTTCGTGGGCGGCTTCTCAATTCCGGTGTGTGTACCGGCGATTTGAAGAAGTACCGCCATGCCTTGGTGTACCGGCGACGACGGTATGACCCATTGAGACAATCAACTTACCCACCATCTCCCTTCCATCCTCTTCCCTATCCCATTCAGCATCAGAGTCCGAAGACGAGGAGGAGGATGAATACACATACAAAGTATTCATTTGGGTGTTTATGGAATGAAAAATGATCCTGAAATAAGATTGAGTGTAACATGGTAAATATAGTGGTATTTATACTGAAACCACTTGCATTTGAGATAAGGAATGAATGGTCTACATTCATTTGCTTTATGATGGTGTAGTCATTTCATGCATCAGTCTTGTCTACTGTAAAGCATGCATCAGTCTTGTCTACTGTAAAGCATGCATCAGTCTGTGAAAATGCGGGAGAATCCAATGTTGGGTAGAAATGCAAACATGAATTGAATAAATAGCAAACCATGACTTAAAACAAGATTGACGTTCAAATTAAAGGATACAATTAAAGAGTAAACATAATGTAAAACAAGATTAACATTCAAACTAAAAAACATAATTAAAGAGCAAGGTCTAATTCTAATTATTAGGCGGGTACCCCTGGTTTGAGTGATTGAGGTTGGAAAGATCCGGGTAGTATCCAGATGGAGTGCACTCCGAATGGTGGTTAGCACGCATTTGCCTCCTTGCAATGACTTCAGCCATCTTTTGCTCCCAATACATCCGTTGCCCATCATTCATTTTGGAGAGGTCTTGGCCCATAATATTTTGTTCTTCCCATTCTAGCTGCCTCTCGATCCTCATCCTTTCTCTTGCTTCCTTTGCGGCGTCTCTTTCACTCCTTGCACGCTCTCTGTCAACTCTCGTTTGTATGAAAATCCTTGAATTTTCATTATAATGATCTACTGCCTCAACCATATGAGTTTGGACGGGCTCGGCTGCCTTGGCCCGTTTTGCATGGTTTCTCCCTGGTGGCCTTGGCCGCGAGGAACCTATTGGTTGGAATGGTGGTGGGTTTTCGTCCTCGCCAAGTGGTATGACTGGATCGGTCTCATCGGGATCATCATCGGCGGGAGTGTCGGCATCGTCGGTGGCGGGGGTCTCTGAATCACTAACCCGAACAGGAGCATGAACTGCAGCATACTTTGCACTTTCCTTTATTTTTTCCCAAATGTGCACCCATGGAAACTTGAATCCAGTCTTGTTTCGAAAGCCTTCAAGTGCTTGCGTAAACTACAATAATAAAATAAAAATTAAAATATATAAATTTTCTTGTGGAAATGCAAACATAACTTAAATAAATAGTAAATTTGCTACATTTATAAACAAAACAAAAACCATAATCATACAAATATATAAATATGCTTGATAGATAAACAAAATACAATATAATAATATCATTATATAAATATGCTACATTTATAAACACAACCAAAAATAATCATACAAATATATAAATATGTTTGATACATATACAAAACAATAAAATAGTAATACCATTATATAAATATGCTTCATTTATAAACAAAACATGTAATAATTATACAAATATATAAATATGCTTGATAATTGGATAAAACGAAAAATAATCATGCAAATATATAAATGCATAAAAACTTACCACATTGGCATCATTTGCACCGCTTGCACGCATTCGCTCGGCCTCCAATAAGCAAGCATAAAATTTGTTGCAATCACGCGCAATATCTTTGAATCGTGCTTTAACACCGCCAACCTTACGAATTGTTTCACCCCCCATGTTACGCTTGAAAATTTCATAAATTTGTTCCCAAAGCATGGCGGCTCTAATTTGGGCACCAAGACAACCGTCGGGAGACCTCTCTAGGTATGCCATCACTAGGGCTTCATCTTCAGCTACCACCCAAGCACTTCCTCTTGGAGCCATGACAAAGAAAAAAAAATTTTGTGTAAATTTGGTAAACAAAGGTTGTAAATTGTGATGAAACCATATGAGTGTTGTGTGATATATATATAGACATCCTTGAAAATATAGCTGTTGGAGGGTTTGGGGAATTTTTTAAAATTTTTTTGAAATTTTTTGGCAATTTTTCGGATATTATATCTATTTTAAATGATTTATTAAATATTTGTTAAAAAAAAAAAGGATATGGCCGATCTGGACTGTTGATTATCAACGGTCCATTAATCTCAGCCGTTAGATCCATTTCCGGCCCATCTAAAAAAAAAAAAAAAGGCAAAACGCAGCAGCCGTTGATCACCAACGGTCGGCCGATCTGGACCGTTGGTGAGAAGGAAGCCAGCCATGCGTCAAGCTTCGTCCTCGCCAGGCGCTGCAACCGAGCCAGCCACGCGTCAGCCGACATCTGCGTCAGCAACTGCAGCCTTCCGTCAGCAGCCACAGACGCGGGGCCCACCCGCTTTTTTGCCCAGCCTGACGTTCTCTCTCTTCACGTGGGCTGAATTGTGGATTTGGGTCACAGCCCATTTTGGGTCACACTGAAACACACATTTGGGTTACACTTTGGGTTACACCCTCTTTTGGGTCACACATTCGGGCCCATAGTGTTAGGGTGTGACCCATTTGTGGCCCAAAATGGGTTTTGGGTCACACAATCCGGCAGCATAGTGGAAGGCCTAATGGGATATGTTAATTGATGTTGGAATAAGCAATTCAATACTCAATCACGTGGCTTCACATGGGTTGGTGTCTGTCTTCATTAAACAACCCACAATTATTGCTTTCCACATATTAAGCATCACATATCACACATGCACATTCAATTAATATAAAAGATTGAAACCCTACTCCTTGAGATTGGTCAAACTCAAGCTAAAATCCAAGAGTTTCTTAGCCAAATCTGCATCTTTTGCTTGAGAGCTGGATTTGGCAATGTTACAGTCCACAAAGTATTCGCCGCCTACTCCCTTAACTTGTGGATGGAGTGCCACAAAGCATGTGGTTGCTGCTTCGTGCACAACCATATTCAATCACACACACATCATTCCATTTCCAAAAAATAAAATAAAATGATTTTGATTTTGCTAGCTCTACTCTTTGTTAGGCTGTTATTCTCTTTGTTTAGATACAAATTTCATTTTAGACAAAGAAATGAAGTACATGACATATTGACATACTAAAAATATATAGGATTTTTCAAATACACAATCGCAAGTATACGGAAGCTTAAAATAGAGGATGACCTGAGTTGAGGTAAAAAATAACACAATAATATTATTATTATTTGGGCTTAAAACCGGGTCGGAATAGGAGAAATTGAAGCCCACAAGAGACACATGGTGTTGGGCTTATAAACCTAATGCAAGCTGATCAGAGTTATTGAGAAAGTCAATAACCAAAATTACAGCACGTTGAATCACACGCTCCTATGAAGAAGGAGGCATGACCACCACTCTCTCCCATTAGCAGAATAAAGAACGTGTGTGAGTGGAGAAGAACATGGGAACAACAAGACTTGGAGTCCAAGACTCTAAGAACTCTATAAAGATTGGAGATTAAATCATCTTAAGGTACGCAATTAGACCGATTTCACTTGCAGACATGTTGAACTCATGCTAACTTAGCCATCGGAGTGTCTTTGCAGGTACACCCCCCTTCCGCTCTCGTAGAGGACGACCAAAGATGGAGTCCGGCTTCTCAAAAATCATCAGGAATATTTATTGGTTGATTAATTGTCTTTCCGGAGATTTTTAATTAGCATCAACAACGTGTAACAATGGCAGTAAGAGCAGTTCCATCAATCCCTTGAGTAACTTCCTCTGCTGTGGAAGAGGCAGAGAACCCACATGGCCCTTTCTTGCTAAATATCTCCATTAATTTTGCAGATGATAATTATGATGAAACAACACAAAGAATGCTAACAAGACCAACATGACATAGTAAGCAACGAGATTGACTGCCAATATATACAATATAGAGGAGTGCTCTAAAACTAACTGGTTAGCAAGTTAATATGAAATTAACCATGATTTTTGGACCACCACATAACTAATCTCATAATCCGAATCGTCAATTATTTAGGCCATACTTCAAAGATCATTATTACAAAAAATCAACTAAATCGGAAATCATTTGATTATCTAATTGAGATCAAATAAATATACGATCAGTATTTTCGATAAAAACATATAAATAGTTGTTGTTATAATCAAATGACTAAATGACTTCCGATTTTAGAGATTTTTTACAGGAATGATCTTTGAAGTAGGGCCTAAAAAATGAACGGTTCAGATTTTGAGATTACATTTTGCGGTGGGTCCAATATGGTGGTTAGTTTTGTATTAACTTACTAACTAATTAGTTTTAGAGCATTCTTGATACGATATATATATATATATATATGTTTCTTTAATATATAGTACATTAAACATTGTATCATTAACCCATGTTTTTCATTAAGAAACAAATAATCATCAGCCAAGTTTATATTAAATGGTTGGTTGCAACTTGCAAAATGGAGTTCTATGTTGTCTTCAGAAAGCTTAAATGGAGTACCCATAACCCCTGCATTGTTACTTCCAACAAAGAAGAGAGCGCATTACTGCTTATTTTCATAGACTCATAAGTATAAAATAGACTACTGTAAGTTCATTGACAAGAAATTTAGAAACAAAGAAACATCTTTGAGATGTTCCGAGGCTGAAGAGCAGTTTAAGATATTGGTATTGTTATATGTGCATATCCCATTCTGGTATTGTTTAAGGTCATAATAGATGAAAGGGAAATTTTTAGCTACAGTACCCGTCCCAGTTCAGGATATGAATTTTAATAAATTATTTACAACAATATGAACAAATCTCTATACCGAAGGTTAAAATAGATCATGACCTGTAACTATATATGGCAGTAAGAGCAGTACCGTCAATCCCTTGAGTAACTTTCTCTGCTGTGGAAGAGGCAGAGAAATGGTCCTTTCTTGCTAAATATCTTCATTAATTTTGCACATGATAATTATGAAGTTACAACACAGAGAATGCTAACCAAACCAACTCAGACAATGCTAACAAAACCAGCTTAACATAGTAATTCCCATTCTTAAAATATTAAAGCAACGTGAGTGACTGCAAATGTCAAGGCAAGGCCTTTTACCAAATTCAATTTGATTGCATTGCTCCAAAGTTTATAAATGCAATATATATTTCTTTGAAAGCATTTCATCATCAAGGTTTAAAAAATTGACATTAACAAAATTCATTAATACGCTTTGAAACATAGGGGGACCAAATTTACCTTGGACTTTTGACCAAAAAATTAAATTTACCTTGGACTTGTAGATATAAAAATGTTAAAGCATTTAGAGGGACCAAACATAATTTTTAAAGCCATGCATCCTATACAACTCAAAACTCAAAACGCGACAATGACTTGAGTTACCTTATATGTGTGATTTACAGGTGATTGGACATCTCCGGAGGTTACTAAAAGGCCAAATACCTGTTAAGGAAGTGGATCGTGGGGTTCCTCTCCTCGTCCAAAAGAAAAAGTATAGATCTTGATGCTAATTTTTATACAAGAACTGGAATGGTGGACAGCTACGTCTCATTACTTTCAAAAGAGCACTTGAGCATCTTAGAATTGAGTAATCCTAGTGTACCAAGAACTGTGTGACTGAGCAAAAGAACAATGAATCGATTACAATTTTTGTGCATAGGGGGCAAAAGTGCAAATGTAATAAAAGTATTTCATTACCGGTATCTAAGAAAAAATACCGGCCCAGTACGGTAGAATAATCCCTTGAATTACATTGTCACGGCGTATTTTAAAACAATACATTCTTCTGCTAGTAAACAAGCGGGACACCATGGTTATTACAGTTTTTAATTTACATGGTCATACAACGTTGTAGCTTCATCTCAAACCGGTAAAAGGCACATTGAACTACAATTTACAAGTCTGACCAATCTATTGTTTATATTATACCATAATGTTTACTTTTGATCCATAAATCCCAATTACTTTCGATCTGTCAGGCTCAAGCTGAAATCCCACAGCTTCTTTGCCAATTCTGCATCTTTAGCCTGAGAGGTCGGATTGGCTTTGTTGCTGTCCATAAAATACACGCCGCTGACACCCTTAACTTGTGGATGCAATGCCACATAGCATTGAGTTGCTGCTCCCTGAAGTCATGTCCAATATATAAATGACAAGTAAATTGCAGTGAAGCTGCTTGAGCATATCTTGTTAGGGTTCAAAGATACACATACCTGAGGAACATTTTTAAGCACAAATCTGCCAAACATATTGGCAATGACTGCATTAAGCCATAACAATGAAGATGTTAATATGAATCCAGACAAATACAGGAGATGATGAAAGTTTAGGGAAGATGGTTATAAACACAGGATGAAGATCTTAAAATTACTCAGTTGATTGTATCATAGTGTATGTACTTGGAAGTTGCAACATGTCATTAAATGCTTCTAAATGATGCTAAATATTAGCATATATGTACTCAGAGTGAACTTATATGGTAGAATAGAAGAGTTGTCGATCCTTGCCTTAAGTTAGGTCATTTGTTATAACCTTGTCAATGTCACAATGAAGATGTTAATATGAATCCAGACAAATACAGGAGATGATGAAAGTTTAGGGAAGATGGTTATAAACACAGGATGAAGATCTTAAAATTACTCAGTTGATTGTATCATAGTGTATGTACTTGGAAGTTGCAACATGTCATTAAATGCTTCTAAATGATGCTAAATATTAGCATATATGTACTCAGAGTGAACTTATATGGTAGAATAGAAGAGTTGTCGATCCTTGCCTTAAGTTAGGTCATTTGTTATAACCTTGTCAATAGTGACATAAGATACAATTCACCCCACACCCCAAACAAGATATACAATACTATTTAATAATAACAATTTTACAGACAACTTAGAATGCATGACCTTATTACCCATCCCAAACAAATGAGCATATTTGTCAAAACTTTACCATTAATATAACTGTGGTAGCGCAGAAGATTGGTAAGAATTGATCCAGGATGAAGGGAATTAGCAGTTATGTTAACACCTTCTGCCTGTTAAACAAGACAATTTTAAAAGATTAAAAAAAAAAATAGAAACACCAACAGCAGATTAGAATTTCCCTTGCATGATGACATGGCTTGTTTGGAAGTATGAACTGCAGGACTGCTTATGAATGTTGAAAACACCAATGATGTAAAGGCTAACACCTTATGCTCTTTTTAACTTTTGCTTTTTGAAGATAGGAAGAATAACAATCAACAATGTTTGCAACTACCATGACCATTTGAGAGTCAATTATTCTCTCAGAATTTCAGTGGTGGATCCTCAAATTGCAAAGTCATTCAAGTATAGATGTCTTTGGGGAAAAATAAAATAAAATAAAATACTTGCACACTGAAACTACCCTGTGACTCCTTTCTCTTCTATTGACGAAAAGAGACATGAACAAAACCCCAGGGCCCTGCACATGCTCAATTATTTAATTTTCACTGTAACAGGAACTTGATACATTAATAACCAAAAGTCCTCTTTAGATTATTATTTATTAACCAAGAAAAACTATGATCACATAAAATTGATTTATATCACTAAATTCAATGTTGGTAATCAAATTGATGATCTTATATGAATCGAGTACCTTCAAGTGCTTTGCAAGCTCATTAGAATGCAATATGTTGGCTAGCTTTGATTGCCCATAAGCAAACATTTGGTTGTATCTGTAAATTTTCAAGAAAAACAAAAGCAAAGTGAAGAAACAATATTATTTGAAAAAATTAAATACATCATGTGGACATGTCAAACCATAAAATTATATATCACTGCACTACTGTAGCAGCACTTAGTGATAAAATTCATCAAGTGGTCCTGTCAGACTGTTACCCTGATTCATCATTGATCCTATCAAAACGAATCCCTTCGCGATATGCAAATCGGTGACCCTCTGATGACACATTCACAATCCTTCCCTCTTTGTTGCTTTCACTTGCTGTCTTTTTCATGGTCTCTAATAGAAGGTTTGTCAAAAGAAAATGGCCTGTAAAATAGTGGTAAGAACTCTAAGATTCCAGTTTATAATGACAACACGACAGGGTATTTCAAATCACTAGAATTTTTCTAAAGAGAAATAGAAACCTTATTCAAGGTCAAAAACTTGATTAAAGTTGAATTATCTCTCTCTGAAAACTGAAGTTATTCAGATCCTAATAATGCAATCTAACTATTTCAGATTTCTTGAAACAAGAACAGAAAATTGGGAATGCCAAATAACTAAAACTTTCCTATCTCAGATTTGTCAACCCTACTCCCTCATTTAAAAGTTCTTATAATTCTTGATAAAAACATCAAAAGAATTTTATGTTTTAAAATTTAGATACCTATATGGTTGGTTGCAAACTGCATTTCGAGGTTGTCTTGGGAAAGCATGAATGGAGTTGCCATTACCCCTGCATTATTACTTCAAACAGAGAGGATAAATTATAACTCTTTAATGTTAATTTAAAATACAACCTTTCTTTTTGTTCTTCCTTCTTTCCTTTTTCCCCTCTCTTAGAGTCTTACGACCAAAAACAATTTCAAAACAGAGAACAAAAGTGGCAATAACAACCATATGGTCATAATGACACACAAAACATGCGTGTGTGAAACACACTCAGATGCATGCAAGCACATGTATCCACTGATGCATTGACAACTAGAGAAGAGAGATTCAAATAACTATAAGAAAATGTAACAGAAATAATTATACTTGTCCAATTTAGATTTCTTACATCAAAATATTCAATGGAAGACCAGATGAGTTATAATCCGATGCAAATTTTCTTACAGATGCCATTGAGCTGAGATCTAGCTCCATCACATCGATGTTGGCAGTGGGGATTTCCTTAAGTATTGCCTCTTTGACATCCCTACCCGCATCTGTATTCCTTACTGCCATGATGACATGAACACCACACAATGCTAGAAGACGTGTTGTCTCCACACCAAGACCACTTGATGCTCCTGAAATCAAATCTATGTGTAAGAACTGAAAAGGGCCAAATGTACAAATTTCACCAATTGCTAAGACAAAAGCAAAGAAGTTAATCATAAAGACTTACTCAAGCATCACTGCCATCACATATTTATTTCTTTCATCCAATTTAATTACTCTAAACACTCAAACACCCATGATTTACATGAATATATAATCGAAAGAACACCAATATTATAGCCTTTGCAGACCTCATTCCTTGCTCTCACAACTACATCTTACCGAGCTTTGAATTATATCGTATCCCAAAACTCAGTAACGATCACCAACAACAAGAAAAGACACTTCAACTTTACATTGCATCTAGAACATCAACTAATCCTAAACCTCACCCCCTTCAATGGAAAAAACCAACCAATGAAATACTAAAAAATTACCCATGAGAGAAAACTAGTATACCCTTTGGTTGCTCAATTGTCGTTGTAAAATAAAAGACAACTAAAAAAGAAAACTTCTCCCTACTTTCCCAGTAAGTCTCCCATCAACCAAACATATTATGGAATAGAAAACGACAGGAACTGACCAACAAAAGAAAAACTCAGCTGTAGCCATTAAAAAAAAAAACCCAGATGAAAAGAAAAAGGAAGAAGAAGACCTGTAACAATTGCAGTGAGACCAGTTCCATCAATCCCTTGAGTGACTTCCTCAGCTGTAGAACGGTATGAAAACCCAGATGGCCCTTTTCTCCCAAATATCCACATGGTTTCAGATTTTGGTTAGACGATACCAACCAACCCAGAATCAAATCCAAGCAATTTCACAGAGCTACACGTCTAAAACCCAACACAGTAATCACAACCAGCAGTATCAGTTTAGTACTATGTAATTGAGGTAATGTATGTTGCAGTTTTTATAGGGGGTATCAGGTTATGTGATGACTTCTCGCGGCTTTGATCATACAGCCATTAGAGTCATTTAAGTAGTGGATTGACCCCCCACTAAGACGAAAACTTACTCCACTAACACACTCTGATAGACCCCCGCTAGCGTGAGAACCGTTGGATATGCGTGTATTATATGAATGTGGTTAACTTGATAAAGATGGGATCTGGACCTCTAATTAATTGATTAATTGGTATGATCTGTATTGTAATTTGTAAATATGTGATGTGGACGCATTTTTGACTTTTGGATTTGACCAATGGGTTTGCTTTTCTCATTTTTAGAACATAAATTCTGCACCCATTAGATTTTGATGTATAATAGGCTGTGTTTATACTGTAGCCGGATCATGAAATGATTTATTGATTAATATATATGATTTAAGATGGTTAAGCGTTGATTAGGAGTTTGATAAGATTGTTATGGGTTGATTAGGAGTTCAACCACAAAAGGAATGAAGTTTGCACTCATTCATTTTCTAGGAGGTTGAAGAAAACTTCCGTCAAGTGCGAATAACACTGCTCAAAAGAAAATACAGATGTCAAATTTGTATTTGATGATCATCTGGTATTCTGAAGGTCAATGTTAAATGTGTTCTTTATTCAAACAATGAATCAAATTACTTGTACCTTTCCCAAGTGATATGGGAATGGGATGAGTGAGGTGAAGAGGATAAAAGATCTTAACTATTTTATGGTGCGTTTGGATGAAGTAATTTGAAATTACTAAGGAATTCACAAATGACGGAATTAAAAATGACGTGATTTAAAATTCTAGAATTTATAAATTCTCCTGTTTGGATAAATGTAATCATAATTGAATTTAAATACGAAAGTTATAGTAGCTTTATAAAAGAGTGATGGTGATGGTGGCAACAATAAAAATGATGTTCGTGGTAAGTTGATGATGGTAGTAGGGGTGATGGCCCACGGGCGAGGGGAGAAATGGTGGTGGCAAAAATTGGGGTATTGGAGGTGTTGGCAACGACGACATTGACAGTGATGGTGATGGTGGTGGTGACGGCAACGGCGATGGTGGTGGTGATGGCACTGGTGATGGAGGCGGCGGCGGCGGTGTCAATGTCGGTGATGGTGGTGTCAGTGGTGGTGACGGTGGCGGCGATGGTAATGGTAATAGTGGCGGATGTGGTGGTGTTGGTGGTGGTGGTAGCGGGTAGTGGTAGTGATGGTGGCAATGTCGGTGGTGGTGGTGGTAACGGTGGCGGCAGTGGTGGTCGTAGTGGTGGTGGCAAAGGTGGCGGCGGTGGTGGTCGTAGTGGTGGCAAAGGTGGTGGTGGCGGTGGAGGTGGTGTCGGTGGTTGCGGTGGTGATGGTGGCGGCAGAGGTGGCAGTGGCGGTGGCAGTGGTGGTGACGATGGTGGTGGTGGTAGCGGCGACATGGTGGTAGTGGTGGTGGTATTGTAATTAATTGGCAAGGTGATGGGTGGACACGGCTTTTTTTATTTTATAAAAATTAGAATTTTGAAAATGACACCAATTTATGTGGAATTTAAACTTGGAATTTACAGCCTTCAAATCCCAAGTTTTTTTCTATATAGAATTTACGAAATTCTATATTTATGGACCCAAACAAAGAAATTAGAGTATGTAATTTCTTAAATGCTGAGTTCTGTTTAAATTCCAAGTTTTTTTTCTCCATCCAAACACAAAGGATTTACTAAATAAGTTTATTTAATAGATTTTTTGTATGGCTCATTTTTTCCACATTATAGATCAGAACTATTTTTTTTTTTAAATCTCCATTTAAGGGTTACCCTTATCAAAAAAACATATTTCAGTTAACTATTAGAGTCTAGATTTAGATTTTATTACAGTTAATACTATATTTGTCTATATATTTGATCACAATTATATGTGTTATTGATCTCCAATTTTTTGCACAATTATCACTGAATGAAAAATTAAAAAATAAATAATTTTAATCATCAAACTGTAGACCTTACAAAAGGAGAAGACTAATAACTTATTTGAAACCCTCAAAGGAGTCGTCCTATTTAAAGTTTTAGATGGATTCTAAATTACGAAAAATTACACTCTTCTCTTTAGGGCTCCTATTTAATGGTCTCCCTCTCACTCTTTAGGTTTAGGTTCAAACCCGATTTGGGAAAAAATTGGAGATTACACTTGTCAAAAATTGTTCCACATATAACCCTATCCCACACTAGGGATGAATGGAAATCCCAACTATTTTTTCCAACTTTTGTTGGAATAAATAGACGAAGAAAATAGGAGAATTTTAAACTAGCCCTTTTAGTATTCATTATCTCAAATTTGAGTCTCCCTCCTCAAATAAAAAAAGATGATTATAATGTAATTGAACGCGTAGGATTCGAATCCCACTCATGTATTGCTGGAACTTCCAATTTTTGTTATATTTTTTAAGCTTTAAAAAAAGAGTTGCAAGTCTTACGAAAGAAACCCTCAAAACAAAATTTAAAACTTTCCCCGGAGCATTGCCACAATAATGGTGCTAATGATAACCCACATTTATTCCCCAATTGGTAACCAAGGTCAAGCTACCATGCTACTATTTAGGTTAAATCAACATTGTAATCCTTTGAGGAAGTTTATACTCAAGGGAATCCCATAGTGGATCAAATTGCTTTTGCTTAAATTTTGATGAGCCATGGGGCAAACTTAGTTTGGTAGAAATTATTATATATATCAATCATCAGAAGCAAGTAGACTATACATCATAAGCTAACCATAAAAGAATCCTCCATTCAAAACATGTGACAAACATTGAATACATCATAAGTACTGGATAATTTACTTGAACAAAAAAATAGTACTGGATAATTTACACGCATAATTTTTGCATAAACACCAAATGCACATTAAGGAAGAGAAGAAGAAGACACCAAAAAAGTAGAATGTCACACAAGGTTTACAGATAGGAGCACTAAGAGTAGGACGAAGAAGCTTAGGCCCTGGACTTGAAAGGAATGGCCCTGATGACTATCTGGTGGTAGATAGCAGCAAGAGCAGCACCAATGAATGGTCCCACCCAGAAGATCCACTGCAAACAGAGAAAGTTTATATTAATCACAAATTAAGAATAAAAAATCTGTTTAACTAGCTTTAATTAATAATACACTTACATGGTCATCCCATGCACGGTCCTTGTTGAAGATGATGGCAGCTCCAAGACTCCTGGCAGGGTTGATGCCAGTTCCTGTGATGGGGATGGTGGCCAAGTGAACCAAGAACACTGCAAACCCAATGGGAAGAGGAGCCAAAATCTGCATACACAAAGATACATTTTAAGTTAAAACATAGTCCGAATAATTAATGGCCTTTTTTTATTCACTGAGCTTCAAAGATTAGTGTTCAGTTTTAACTTAGTATAGCATTTGTATGATGGTGGGTCACAGTGCCCAAAAGGAGGAGGTATCTTTGTCCTCTTATGGAATTAACCCTTTCACATTTATATACATGTATAATCCAACAGTGATGCATGTGACTCTCTGGACCCCCAACATAATTTTCTACCTAAAAGGCACTACCAACCAATGACACAAACAAACAAAGCAAGCACATGGCAAGTATCATTATTTTCCAGTACTAAGTTGCAAAAATAAGAATTAGAGAAGTGCCAATTCTACAGTCCAAATGAGTGGATCCACCCCTTTCAGCCTATTTGGGCAGCTTTAATGGAAATAAAAATACCCAATTACATATAGATTCAGTTATAGGAGATAAAAGCACTA
The DNA here is from genome assembly GCF_963921425.1 of Dryas octopetala. NCBI lineage: Eukaryota > Viridiplantae > Streptophyta > Magnoliopsida > Rosales > Rosaceae > Dryas > Dryas octopetala. The sequence continues at coordinate 11,443,927 of NC_141374.1, read as the reverse complement.
AAGCTATCAAAGATCTAGAGAAAACTAGAATCAACCAACAATTTCTTCCACACAGACTATATAAATTAACCAAAAGATTCAGCGGCAGCTCAAAGAGCTAAGCCAGAAACCCATTTAAAAATAGTCCTAGAAAAAATTAACCAACTTTAGAGCTTCTAATCCCATTCACCAGACACATGATAGTCAAATTAGCAAAACAGTAAGCATATAAGACAGAATATGCAATATAATAATGGAAGTTGGGAGCAAAGAGATCAATATAATATAGAATACTTACAGGGACATGAGAGTCTCTGGCATTCCTCTTGGCATCAGTAGCAGAGAAGACGGTGTAAACAAGGAGAAAAGTGCCAACAATCTCAGCCCCAAGGCCATCACCCTTGGTGTAGCCGTGGTTTACAAAGTTGGCTCCACCATCCAAACGCTCATACAGGGTCTTTTGGAAGCCCTTCACAACACCAGCACCAGCAATAGCACCAAGGCTCTGCATGATTATGTAGAAAACAGCTCTTGTAAGGGAGAGTTTCCTTGCCAGGAAGAGACCAAAGGTCACAGCTGGGTTGATGTGTCCTCCTGTTACATACAAGCACACAGATCTGGTTACAAACTAAAGATCTTGAGCAGAGAATTTTAGGCATCATGGGATGTACTAAACAGAAATAAAAAAGAAACAATTTTTAAGAGGCAAAATCAAATATAAATACCCACAAAAATTTACCCAACAAAGAAAGAAAAACTGAAGAACCCATGAGATATAAACCAAAATATATAAAAACTCAGACCAAAAACAAAAAGAAGTTATTTTTACTTGAAAACTGAAGAGCTGGAGAGGGAGGTGAAGCTCATTAATTACCTGAGATACCAGCAGTGGAGTAGACGAGGGCAAAGATGGTACCACCAAAGGCCCAAGCAATTCCTTGGATACCCACAGAGGCACACGTGTTAGGTGCCCTCTTGACACCCATGACAGTCAAGATGGTGATGTAGAGGAACAAGAAGGTGGCAACGAACTCAGCAATCCCAGCCCTGTAGAAGGACCATGAGGTGAGCTCACCAGGCTCAAACAGTGGTGCTGGTGGTGGCTCCTTGTAGTCCTTGTCTGTCTGAGCTGCTGTGCCCAAAGGCTGCCTCTCTGGGAACTTGTTTGCTCCAAGCTTAACATCCTCTTCCTTGCCCTCCATTCTCACTCACTCACTCACTCTCACTACCTTGCTTTCTCACTCACTCTCTAGCTCTCAAAAACAACCAAGATGCTCTCTTTACACACTCAATGGCTCAAGGCAAGGGTTCGTGTGAAGAAGTTGCTAGAAAGGTTAAGATAAGGTGAACTTTATAGCTGAGGTGTCTAGCTAGCAGTCCATCATTTGGTAAATGAAGAAATGGGTTGTCCTTCTTTTTCTTTTTTAATTTATTTTCTATAAAGCTTTTCTTAAATAAATTTGGCCTGTGGTTGTTATCGGTAAGCAACGTCTATAATAAATTAATAATATTAAGGAGGGTATTAGGGTTTGGGGGTTTGGGGGATTGTTCTGGAAAGGGCAGAACTGCAGAAGATGCTGACGGGTTCAGCTGGTTGGTTTGTTTTGTTATTCTTATCCTCAACAAGTGTTGTCCTTCTAATTTTTTTGTCTCCAAGAGATTTTTGAATTTTTATTAATGATTTTCATTAGCTGTTCTGGTATGTCCATCTGATTCATTACACAATTTACACCTAATCCAAATAAAGAATGTGTACAGAGAATTGATTAAAATTAGATGGGGTCCAATTTGCTCATCATCCCTAAACAATTTTCTCTCTACTTTTTTTCTTAATGAGGGAGGGAGGTTTTTTCATTTTTTATTTTTGCTTCCAAGTAAGAGAGAGGATGGGATATTCTTTTGTAGAACCTAATTAAGTTGGCTGTTTATGTCATATATGCAATTAACCACAAATTGTGTATGTCTTGCATATTGGAAAGTTTACTAGAGTGGTATATGCGATCAAAAAGTTTTGTTTGCTTAGATCATTTACTTATCTTATTCTTTTTTTTTGGGTAAATATACTTATCTTCTCTTTATATATAAGAAGGAAAGTTCCTAAACCCAAACCCAAACCCAAACCCTAAATTGGTAAAAGGGGCAGAAAATGTTGGTTGTGTGAGTTTGGTTTGGTTTGTCTCCAACGGCACGAAAACCAAAGCCACAGAAGACTAGTCTGAGTACAACGGGCGGAGGCAAATGTGTGGCTGAGAAAAACTGGCCGTTTTGTTTGTTTCTTTTTTATACCGTTTGGAAAGTGACAGCCCTTTTGCAAAGCACGTGGACACCAACGACAAATGACAACATCAGCCAACGGATAATACTGTAGTATCAATGTCGTGCAATATAGACCGGGCCCAAGTCCACAGCTCCAACCCTACAAGCCTACAAGTCTAAAACTACAAACGAGATGACAATGAGGTGATGGTCTAAAATTTCACTAGGCCAAGCTAGAGGGCTGCTACACTCACTGGTTTTTTACCCTATGATATATAAAGTTTCTCTATTTTTTGATTATTTAAATTTTAGTGCTCTAGTTATTGTCTGATATGGTATCAACCTTCTTACTTTTAGAGGTTAGTGTGTTCGAAAACCTCCGATGGAAATCCTTCACTTATTTTCTATATGGTGGGACTGCACTTATACTGTGTATTGTACGATATTTTCTCTATGTACATGATGGTGTTGTATGTGGAATAGGGAGTTAACTTAATAATACATTGTTGTCTCATTCTTAATAACTTAAATTTTTTACGTAATAATGTATTGTCAAATTATCAAAATAAATTATTAATTAGTTCAATTCTTAACTGAATAATTGGATGTGTAACTGTGTAAGTTAGATTGGTAGTATGACAACTTTCTCCAAATTATCTAGTAAAAGACTAAAAGAACATTAAACCTATATTTAATTGTCCACATACTTGTTTAATCATTTCCAATACCTAACATATATGACTTGCGAACGGACCTGGATCCTCTGCCAGGTAAATTATACCAGGCTATGTGCCTGACTTTTGATCTCAGCCTTTCAATAATATTTTATGGCTGAGATTTTGCCACATTTGCAAATTACTTAGTTTTTATAAATTAATATTTAAAAATAAAAATTAAAAAAAACCAAAAAATATCATCCCAGCCCAACCCACTGTTCCCCTCTTCTCCGGCGACAATTTCTCAATCCCCACCTCCTCCCCTATCTTTCTCCATTCCGGCATGGCAGTGGTGTAAGCAGAACCCCCAACTGTACAGGCCTCCATCATCATCGTCTATAATGTATCCTCGGGTGGGTCAACCGAGGCACACCGTCATCCCTTCCTCTCACGCAACTCTTTCATCTTCTTCTTTCTCTTGTAATTTGTAAGCCTCATCTAATTTTCTTCAAAATTATGAAATTTTTTGCTTTGGGTTTGATCTGTAGCCTCCACTGTTAACACAAGTTGGCCGAAGATATACCCTGCAATAATTCCCTATTTTATTTTGAATTTGAGAGGAAACCCAAAATTGGAGCAAGCTTGGGCTAGAAAATCATCCACCAGCTAGGACTATGGGGGAGAGAGAGAGAGAGAGAAGGGGGTAGGTGGCGAGGGTGATCGGAGTGAAGGAGGAGGCGTGGGTAGGGCCACAGAGGAGGACAATGGGTTTTCCTTTTTCCTTTTTCTAATTTTTTTTATTATTATTTAAGGGAAAAAATAAAATTTTTTTAAGTGACAAGATCTCAGCCATTAAAGAAAATTAAAGGTTTGGATTGAAAGTTATGTACCATTCTGGTACTAAAAGACTGGCAGAGGATCCAGGTCCGAACAAACAATGGGTGTAAGATAGCATGCCCTTCATCTCTCCCCTCCCTTTGTGGGCCCAATTATCCTGTCATGGTGAATTGTAAACTTGTTATTTAACTTTTATATAAACAAAATGGGGTCATGCTTGACAACTCACACTCATGGCTCATGGGATACCCTTCTTCTTCTTCTTGGTCTTCTGTCCCCAACTCACAGTCACATGGATTCATCAGCCCCACAATGCAGCCTTTAAGCCCCATGCCAACCATTTTGTGACATTGAAAACTAGAAAAAGGAGCAACAGAAAAAGGGGTTCTGTCCCAAAAACCTATAAAGAAAAAAGGGCAAGAAAGATATCTGGTAAATTAAATGGCAGTTGGCAGTTTGGCACCATCTGAAGCCGTATCTTTTGTATTTTTCTACTTTTGCTGTGTCAAGACTCAAGATAGACACTAGGATTACCAAATAGCTCCCAAGAGATAAATATACATGCAGCATATAGATTGTGTCTCATATTTATCGGTGATATTCTAGTCACATATTATGAGTACAGAAATTTGTGATGTGTTTTTAATTTACTTTTTCTGGGTTGTGGTCCTTGTGGAGAAAGTTGTTAAACTTAGGTTGCATACAAAGAGATCATGGGTATGCTTGATTAATTTCATAAGCATGTCAAATACTATATGCAGGATAAGGAATCATAAGGGAATATTATGAACTGCTCTCTATCTTGTGTCAAGAATTATTGTATTATTGATGGGCAATCACAATCGTGGGGCTAAATGAAATCACAATCTCTCTCTCTAGGGATATTATATGTTGTTATGTGCTACTATATACAAACAAACATATGTCATTCAGCTCCAGTTATATTTCAATCACGAATCTTTGAGAGCTCTTTCAGCTCCAATTACGTCACATTATTGAATAATATGAAAATTTATAAGCACATAATATTCGGATAATATTCTTGGCAGATGACTTTCAAAAATGTCATTGAGATTGAAAGAAACACTTGAAAATCGATTGTTTAGAAATTAGGGGTGATTTGATTGACACCCAAAAGATTGTTGCGTATACCCCAAAAGATTGTGATTTCGATGGTGGTGGTGGTCGTTGGTAGTGTTCGGTGGTGGTGCAATTAGATCTTATGTTTTGGTGATGGTGATGGTAGAGATGAAGTTGGGTGTTTATGTTGGATATAGAAAGTAGAATAGGTTGGATGTGGTGTTGGGTTTTAGTAAGAGTAATTTGGAAAAACTTATTGGGTATACTAATAAATTTTTTATAACTTCTAATTTTTAATTGGGTGTAGAAAGTGTGTTGAGGCTACTAATTAAAAAATTAAGTCCGAATAGCGGCACCCTATATTTTCACAAGGGTGTCTAATTTTCAAATAACCATAACTTGATCATGTTGTAAAAACATTATTGTAACATGTTTACTAACTTGGAATCAAAATAGAAGAGGATCATAATAAGAGGAAATTGGAATGTGAATATGTTGGATTCTTATCAGGAATAGTGTGAGTCAATACAATAGTATCATATGGGAAAAAACGACTATCTAACGTAGCATATTCTAAGTGTGATACCTCCTAAGAGTCACCGGGGCCTTTCCAGACACTTATGCATTATCTAGATAGTTAAGTTTTGGATAATATTGATGCCACATGAAATATGATAAGACAAACCCTATATATTTTGGCTATGGTTGTATCATTATTTAAAAAGATTATATATAAACCTAGCTAAAAGTGCCACCTGCAACATGACCCAGCAGAGACAAAACCCTTAATCCTCCTTGAGATTGATCAAACTCAAGCTAAAATCCCAGAGTTTCAACGCCAAATCTGCATCTTTTGCCAGAGAGCTCGGTTTGGCAATGTTACAGTCCACAAAGTATTCGCCGCCTATGCCCTTAACTTGTGGATGGAGTGCCACGAAACATGTGGTTGCTGCTCCCTGCACAACCATGTTCAATCACATAATTTAATCACAGCTGCAATACAATGTCAATACACACACACACACACACACACACACACACAAAAGATCCTGTATCCAAAAAACTTGTGCAGTTCTGCTACATATAATGAGAAAGGTAAAGAAGTACCTGCTGTATTGTTTTAGAGAAAAATATACTCAGCACCTTTACAAGATCTGTGTCAATCCCACAAAAAAAAGAAAAAAGTGTTGATTATTGGAAAACCAGACGAATACTGCAGTGTCAAGAACTATGATTATGAGCTAATAATGACAGGTGATATTGTATGTAGAAACTGATCATAGCACTGCAGAAAATTCCTCTAGAATTAATGACACTGGTAAAGCACGTACAGCAGAGAAATCTTACAATATAAAAAGCTACCATTGCCGAAAATATTTGTGAGAATTACTCCAGGATGAAGAGAATTAGCAGTTATCTCCACCCCTTCTTCCTGTTTAGTTCATGTTTCACAAATAAGTTACCAACTCAACATCTTATATGGATATATGCAACTTATTTCCAGAGACATTAGACATGCTGCATAGATGACCTTAAAACATCTGATACCTTCAGACGCCTTGTAAGCTCATTCGCATGCAATATGTTAGCAAGCTTGGATTGTCCATAAGCATAGTACCTGTACCTGTAAATTAGCAAGTAAAAAGGGCAGATTGTTTATGTTTATCTACAAAGACACCTCAAACAATTAAAAGAGATACTAAATTATTAAATCAGCATAGCTTGAAGATGTTCATCAAATGATGCTCCAAAAAGTGTTGTACATTGATTTATCATTAATTTTATCGAAACAAATTCCTTCACGGTGCACACATTGATGGGCTTTTGATGATACATTAACAATTCTCCCCTCTTTTTTGCTTTCTCGCGATGTGCTTTTCATGGTCTCCAACAGAAGATTAGTGAGAAGAAAATGACCTGCACATTTATTGGTTCAAGTAATTAACAAAGGTAACTGACATAAGCAACTTGTAGAAAACATTGGCCTAGAGGACAGACTTCAAAACAATTGTTAGGTAACTAACACACCTAAATGGTTGGTTGCAAAATGGAGTTCTATGTTGTCTTCTGAAAACTTGAATAATGTCTTCACGTACATAACCCCTGCATTGTTACTTCCAAAAAAGAAGAAAGTGCATTAGTGCTTATTGTCATGGACTCGTAAGTATAAAATAAACAGACACAACACACCACAAAGTGTTAGAACAATTAAACCCTAAAAGCTTAAATTATTAGAGAATAAGCCAACAATGTATATCAAGCTAACACAATTGATGTAGGTAGAGAGAGACACATAAGTGCAGTCTCATCCCGCACCTTACAAGCCAATAAAGATACGGAGAATGGAGAATGGAGTTATAGAACCTAGGACTTTCTACAACCAAAGCTCATATGCCATGTTAAACAACCACTAAACCCAAAAGCTTAAACTGCTAAAGAATAACTCAACAATATATATGATGCTAATAAGGAGGAAATTGAGTAAGATGAATAGAAACTGGCAGATGGCAGTAATAACAAAGGACAATTCCTTATCTTACATGAGGATGTTCAATGGAAGGCCCAAAACTACATGGACACCACGCAATGCAAGAACACGTGATGTCTCAACGCCAATACCACTTGAGGCTCCTGAAAATTAAACAAAATTTATACACTGAAATGTTACTTTGAGAAACACGGAGGAAGGCTCATTGACATGAAAATTCAGAGACAAAGAAACATCTTTTAGATTTTCAAAGGCTAAAGTGAGCAATATCCCCCATTGGTATTGTTTAAGACCATTATATTTGGAGAAATAAAACTGAAGGTAATAATCCCAGAAGAGACATCTCAGTGTAACAGAAAATGAACTTACAAGAGAAATGGGACCATCATAATTTCATTTCTCTAAGAAACTAACAGAAGTACTTAAACAAAGAAACATTGGAACTCACTATGCATATATCACAGAAATAGTAAAAGTACTCCACATCACTGGTCTTCTAAATATTTTTCTCATTCTTATATGGGAAAAGGCATGAATCCTACATATCAGTTTATTTGTTCAATCCTTGTGATGCTGGATTGTTATTCTCTTTGTTTGGATATATACATAAGCTTTTTTATCCTAAACAAAGAAATGAAGTACATGACAAAGCAATTGTAGCATTTATCATATAAACAATCGTATTCGAAGCATAAAATAGAGCATGACCTGTAACAATGGCAGTAAGACCAGTTCCATCAATCCCCTGAGTAACTTCCTCTGCTGTGGAAGAGGCAGAGAACCCAGATGGTCCTTTCTTGCTAAATATCCCCATTAATTTTGAAGATGATTATTATGAAGCTACAACAACACAGAGAATGCTAACGAAACCAACATAACATAGTAAGTTCCATTCAATAGTGAAGCCAAGATTTTATCATAATGGGGGATTGATAAACAAAGCCGAATATGTGATTTTTATTCAACAAAACAACAAAATAATACCAACAAAGTCAATGAACCACAAAACACGAGCAAAAACAATTAAATAAGGCTAATAAGTTAATAACATAACGAGAGTGTGACTGCCGATGCTTGGGGTGCCGGCCCACTACTGCTAGAGGCCATTTACCAAATTCAATTTGAATGCATTGCTCCAAAAGATTTTAAAATGCAAAATATATATATATTTTTTTTTCCATGTACGGAGACTTTCTTAGTTGTGACCGTGTATATAAAGCTATGAGTTAAATACAACGTTTGATCCACTTATTTTTACATTTTTTTTAAGTTAGTCTATGATTTTTTTTTTAATTAAGTTGGTCTATTTTCTTTTCGACGTTTAATTCTATTAAAAAGAAAGACAAAATAATCTTTTCATATTAAATAAATTTTTAATTCTATTTTTAATTTAAAAAATATTAAAACTAAAAAAGAAAAAATAAATTAAAAATTAAAAAATTACCCCCTCCCGGGCCTCCCCCAACCCAGCCCCCGTCTCACCCCCTCCCCCCACCCAACCTAGCTGGCGGTCCCACCCCACCCACGCCAGCGAGGTGTCCATGGCCTATACTAGAAAGAAAGATAAAGACTTTGAATTGGGTTTTTTGGGATTTGGGAGTTCGAAATTTTTGGGCTTGTGGGTTTGCGAATTTGGTGTTGGATGAGTGCTTTTTGGAGGTCGAAATGGAACTTACATGGGTTGCTGTAATTCATCTGAATGAGAAAAAATTGAAGGTGGAAGCTAAGGCATTTTGGAGCTAAAACTGGGTCTGTGCATTTGGGTTTTGAGAGAAATGTCAAGGTTTAAATTTGAAGCATTTGGGTTGAGAGAGAGAAGAAGCGAAAGGTGAGTTGGGATTTTTTTTATTTTTATTTTATTTTTATTTTATTTTTATGCATTTGGGTTGGAATTTTGAAAGAGTGGTTTGATGTAGGGGTGGGCACGGTATGATTCGGCTCAGTTCACCCCGAGAACCATGCACCGCGCTAGAAGTATTCTCTCGGTGCGGTTCGATGCTGTGAATCGGACAAAGTGAAAAAAAAAAACCAAACCAAACCAAACCATTGTAGGGATGGTTTGGTTCGGTGCAATATGCACGGTTTTGGGCCCAAAGGTTTGGGCCTAAACCCAATTATTTTGTTAGTACTCATATTTAGTTTTTGAACTTTTTGGCCACACAATTGGGTTTTTGAACTACCATTCTACCAATTAAACAAATACAAATACAACTTTGAATTTTGCTTAACCTACTTAGTACTTAAAATTTTAAAATAAATACAACCTACTTAAGTTATAAGTTATAACTATATATAAGATTATATATAACTACTATAGAGTAATGAGAATAGTATATATATAACTATATACTACTATAGTATATACTAATATACTACTATAACTATATATTACTTATATAGTTATATATAACTACTGTAGTATGTATACAACTATATACTAAGTTACTAACTATATAGTTATATACTAAGTTTATATATAACTCTATATGCATAAAACATTATTAAATAGACTATAGACTATAGAGTATATAGAAATAGAATATATTAATTTTATTATATAAGATATAACTAAAATTATATACTAAACATTATTATATATAGCATATTAAACTCATAGGGTTATATAAAATATATTTTAAGGTCTAAAATAAAAATGTATAAAATGTTTATAAAAATGTATAAAATGTGTACAAAAATGTATAAAATGTGCATAAAAATTACACGGTGTGGTTCGGGTTAGTACGGGCAAAGTAAGCATAAAACCGGAACCGTCCACATACGGTTTGGTTCAATTTTCTTAACGGTGTTGACTTTTTTGGTTAACTTGGTGTATTTTCAGTTGGTTTGGTTCGGTGTTTCGGTGCGCCGGTTATTATTCCCACCCCTAGTTGATGGGTTGTTTGTTTGGGGATCAAAGCTGCTTTTGTTTTTATCTGATTGTTTTTATATATTAGAAGGAAAGTTCCTAAACCCAAACCCTAAATTGGTAAAAGGGGCAGAAAATGTTGGTTGTGTGAGTTTGGTTTGGTTTGTCTCCAACGGCACGAAAACCAAAGCCACAGGAGACTAGTCTGAGTACAACGGGCCGGAGGCAAATGTGTAGCCGAGAAAAACTGGCCATTTTGTGTTTGTTTTTTTTTTTTTTACCGTTAGGAAAGTGACAGCCCTTTTGCAAAGCACGTGGACACAAACGACAAATGACAACATCAGCCAACGGATAATACTGTAGTATCAATGTCGTGCAATATAGACCGGGCCCAAGTCCACAGCTCCAACCCTACAAGCCTACAACTACAACTACAAACGAGATGACAATGAGGTGATGGTATGATATTGTTAGTTTGATATATAAAGTTTGTTTGTTTTTTGATTATTTAAATTTTAGTGATCTAGTTATTATCTGATTAGAAAATTAGATTAAATATCAAATTCTAATAATTTTTTTGTATAACATGAAGACCATATAATATTTCAATTAAACTACCAAATTTAAATGTAGTTTTTTGGATTAGGTCACAAACATGTTGATCCCTTTGATTTGAGCCTTTTTCATTTGACAGTTTTGTCCTTTGGCCCACATATGATGAGTATTAATTAAAATTTATAAGGTTTTGACAAAATTGCCCTTGAGACTTTTATATTATCTTAAAAATTTGCTAATGTAATCTCAACTTCACATTTAGTTGTGATTGAACGACAGTCACATCTAAGTTGTGAAATAGTCACAATTAAATTGTGACTTAATTGAATTTATTTTAGATAAATTATACTACAATATAGTATAAATAGAGGTCAAAACAATACTTTTACTCAAAATAATACATAGTATAGTGGTTTGAGTTGTCTCTTTCAATTTATCAAGACAGTCACAGTTAAATTGTGACTGGATTGATTTTTTTTTTTAATACAATATAGTATAAATTAATGTAATATTTGTAATGCAATATTATTTTTATTTTTTTATCATAGTGGCATGTGATGTAATATTTGTAAATTCTAATACTTTTTACTTTATTATTTTGTTTGACTTTTCAACTAGTATCTAATCTAAAATATTATTTAATTTTGATACCTAAACTAAAAAATTATTGAAATTTAGTAGTTAAAATCAATGGACCTTTATCTGATATGGTATCACAGTTCTGACGTTTAGAGGTTAGTGTGTTCGAACCCTCCAACGGAAATTCTCCACTTATTTTCTATGTGGTGGACTGCACTTATACTGTGTATTGTACGGTATTTTCTTTATGTACATGATGGTGTTGTATGTGGAATAGGGAGTTAACTTAATAATACATTGTTGTCTCTTTCTTAATAACTTAAACTTTGAAGTAATAATGTATTATCAAATTATCAAAATAAATTATTAATTAATTCAATTCTTAACTGAATAATTGAATGTATAATAGAGTAAGTTAGATTGGTAGTATGACAACTTTCTCCAAATTATCTAGTAAAAGACTAAAAGAACATTAAACCTATATTTAATTGTCCATATACTTGTTTAATCATTTCCAATACCTAACATATATGACTTGCGAACAATGGGTGTAAGATAGCATGCCCTTCATCTCTCCCCTCCCTTTGTGGGCCCAATTATCCTGTCATGGTGAATTCACTGAATTGTAAACTTGTTATTTAACTTTTATATAAACAAAATGGGGTTATGCTTGACAACTCACACTCATGGCTCATGGGATACCCTTCTTCTTCTTCTTGGTCTTCTGTCCCCAAACTCACAGTCACATGGATTTATCAGCCCCACAATGCAGCCTTTAAGCCCCATGCCAACCATTTTGTGACGTTGAAAACTAGAAAAAGGAGCAACAGAAAAAGGGGTTCTGTCCCAAAAACCTATAAAGAAAAAAGGGCAAGAAAGATATCTGGTAAATTAAATGGCAGTTGGCAGTTTGGCACCATCTGATGCCGTATCTTTTGTATTTTTCTACTTTTGCTGTGTCAAGACTCAAGATAGACACTAGGATTACCAAATAGCTCCCAAGAGATAAATATACATGCAGCATATAGATTGTGTCTCATATTTATCGGTGATATTCTAGTCACATATTATGAGTACAGAAATTTGTGATGTGTTTTTAATTTACTTTTTCTGGGTTGTGGTCCTTGTGGAGAAAGTTGTTAAGCTTAGGTTGCATACAAAGAGATCATGGGTATGCTTGATTAATTTCATAAGCATGTCAAATACTATATGCAGGATAAGGAATCATAAGGGAATATTATGAACTGCTCTCTATCTTGTGTCAAGAATTATTGTATTATTGATGGGCAATCACAATCGTGGGGCTAAATCAAATCACAATCTCTCTCTCTAGGGATATTATATGTTGTTATATGCTACTTTATACAAATAAACATATTTCAATCATGAATCCTTGAGAGCTCTTTTTAGCTCCAATTACGTCACATTATTGAATAATATGATAATTTATAAGCACATAATATTCGGATAATATTCTTGACAAATAACTTTCAAAAATGTCATTGAGATTGAAAGAAACACTTGAAAATCAATTGTTTAGAAGTTACGGGTGATTTGATTGACACCCAAAAGATTGTTGCTTATACCCCAAAATAACAAAATATCTATTTTACCCTTTATTACTCCTACCTTTTCCTATAATTGTGAAAACTACTACGTAACATTTACATTAAAAAATAGTTTATTTAGTAGGGTATATAGATATTTTTTTAGTGAAAGAGTCGTATCAAGTATATAGTATGACTTCCAATTTACAAATAGAATACATGAAAAAATTATTGTATATAACCGTAACATCGCCATATGGTATTACTTAATCCACGTATTATAATATAGGTAGATGACGAGATTATAAATTTAGAATTTTAGATATTAATAATTGTACACATGTTATAGTTCTAATAGATTGATTACACTGTCATATGGTATTATTGTTACACACAATAAATTCTCGAACACATGTCACTATAGCATTTGGTGATTGTACCATCATTCGAAAAAAATTATTGTATATAACTGTAACACAGCCATGTAGTGTTATAGGTGGACGAAGGTCAAGATCGACTTTTTATGTTTATTTCTACATCAGAGAGAGAGGGCTTGGGCTTGGGCTTGTTAGTTGTGGGAGCAAAAGTCATGCTAAAATGGGCTGTACATTAGGGTATGTGTTTGCATGGGTCAAAATTTGATAAGCTTGTGAGAGAAAAATGGGTTTAAGAAGGGATCGTGGGTTCTTCGGATGCATATATTGCCAGCATTGGTAAGGTTCTAGTTCTATAAAGTATAAACCTACTAGTAATTAGCTCGTGGGATTACTAGATTTTAACTTTACTTGTTTGGGACTTTGGGGGTATGGACCGTATGGTTCAAGTATGTGAGAGTCTGAGGATTATGGATGTGTTATGAGAGAGAGAGAGAGAGAGAGAGAGAGAGAGAGAGAGAGAGAGAGAGAGAGAGAGAGAGAGAGAGAGAGAGAGTGTGTGTGTGTGTGTGTGTGTGTGTGTGTGTGTATTACCATTCTAACTATAGAAGAAATATATCTACCTTGCCTAGTCTTACATGGTAAAAAGTTTAAATGACCATGTAAGACTAAGAAAAGAAAGTTTAAATTACCATGTAAGACTAGGAAAGGAAATTCCCATTCCAAACTTATTTTGATTAAAATCTTTATAAATATCAATATGCATTCTGCTATTTCATTACACATACTTCAAGAATCACAAACCCATTCTCTCATTCTCTCGATCACACACACACAACCTACTGATCAAAACCCTAGCCATTACTTGTTTCATTCTTCATTCATCTCTCTGTTTCAGCAATGGAAGATATATTCACCCAACCCTCAACAGCACTAACTCTTGCCCTCACTTCTACCACTAATCACTGCCCACATGACCAAGTTTCAACAGCATTTGCTTTGTGGGACCCATCTTGGTCTACCACAAAAAAGAGAAAAGCAGAAGAGGAAGACCCTGCTGATCATGGCAAACCCTCTACTGAGAATGTGGATGTTGTGTCCACAAAGCTGAGTCTGTATCATGACCCTTGGAAAATGAAGAAGACCCTCACAAACAGCGATCTTGGAAACTTGAGCAGGCTGTTGGTGGCAACGGATTTGATCAATGACCATGTGCTGCCTTGCTTGGACGACAAGTTAGCGAAGAGGATTGGGACCAAAGAGGGGGCAGAGGTCACAGTTTATGACTGCGATACAAACTTGGAGTATCAATTGGTTTTGAAGCGATGGGAGAAGTGGAGGAATTATGTTTTCATTAATAAATGGAATAATAAGTTTGTGAAGAGGAGACAATTGAAGAAGGGTGATGAAATTGGATTTTATTGGGATACTCCCAAGTCCCGGTTCGTTTTTTCTGTTCTTAAACGAACAAGCCAATGCTAACCTACCAATGCTAACCTACTGCTAGTAAGAAATTAAGATGAAGGAACACCAACCCGACTAACTCATGAATTCATGATTTAGTGATATTTCTCTCTATTTTGTTGTAACAGTCTCATGTTCGAATCCCTGAAGAAATGCAGAAAGAACTTTGATTCTTGATTTGTTATTATCAAACATTGAAATATATATTTGGGAGTTTAGAACATTCTAGCTAGCTACATTATTGCATTACTTGATTCATTTTCTTAGTTTGTTTATCAGAATTGTAACTAGTTAGATTACATTACCTTCTTAATTTCTGACCAACTTGATACCCAACTACAACTCCCAGGCATGTATACAAATGCATGTTTTTGATAAAAATAACTTAAAAGATCAACTGATTGAATATTGCAACAACATCGAATCATGAACAATGCTATTGTAACATAAGCATGTTTGGCAGTGTGATATTCTAATCCAGACCAGGACTAGGGTCTGCTTGCTATTTTGGCCTCGTAGGTCTTTTGAAATTCCATATAATTCTTAAATAAATTTTACATGATAATAAGTGTTTAATGAGGCATCTTCTAATAAAAGCTTTATGATTTATTAACATAAACGGTTGCTTATGTTAATAAAAATCTGCATAGTTGCTCCCTATCAAGCTTTATTATTCACTAAGGCCTGCTACCATAACAAATTATCACTATTTTGATTAATAGAGAGCCCTTATTCAATTAAAGGGCAATAAGCTTACATACAACACTACCATGTTTAAGTGAAGCTCTTGTGAACGATTCCTTACCAGATTTCTAATGATTATACAATGCCCAACACTATGATATCATACAAGAACAAGCTTTCTTACTTTCATTCGTTCAATTCTTGACTGTGTTCAAGTAGGACATGTGGGCAGTGCCTTTTCGGTTCTCCTCTAGACCACAGAATCTGTAAGTCACCTCTCTTCTTCCCTAATGTCAGCAAGGTTCCTGCATTTAAGTGTAAGATTTATGATCAGTTTAGTTTTAGAGTACATCTGGCAACCCAATATTCTATGAAGACAACATCTTCGGGTATCCCGATATGGTTCTTCAGTGCTTTCTAAGACAGATTATCACATGTGCCCTTGGCTTTTATTCTCATGTATAAAGGATAGGATGAAGTTGGACTAGGATTCTAGTGAACAAAAAAGAAGAGGATTACCAAGTGTAAATGGAACAATGTAAAGCAATGCTGGTTGGCCATGCCCATCCATCAAGTTCAATGCCACATATGTGATGAGAAGACCTGCCATAGAATTAGAAAAATCATATGTACGTCTTTCTAGGAAAACACATCTAAGAAATCTGATACCATAGCTTACCATTATATATTTATATATATATTTTGTTAACAATATAATGTAACTCTCAATATTTAGTGATGATAAAGTGATCTGTTTACTATTTCTTACCTAATCCATAAGCAATCATTGCCCACAAAAAGTATCCAGCCCGGAGAGTCTTACTTGCCAACCAATCATACCTGCAAAAACAATTATTAGTAAAGCTAAAATTATCTATTCCAGTTCATATAAAAAGCGCTCAAAATTTGATGTATGGAGCGATGTTGAACATGTCTTTTTTGCAAACTAGGATAGGCTGCAGAGCTTAAACCTGAGCGAGAATGCCACAAGCAGGCCTGGTAATAGGATGTCACCGAATCCTATGATGCTGTAACCACCCCATGGGTCGAACATGCGTGGGATCTTTAGTAGCATTGGAATTCCATCCTCTCCACTTCTGTCACCACGGGCTACCTGTAAAAGAAAGCAAAGCCATTAAATAGCTCTCAAGAATTTAAAAGCCTTTAACAACCATACCATCCATAATTACATATATATACACATATATATGTATGCGCTCAGCTTCAGGTCTGGACAGTCTGCCCTTAAAATGAAGGTGCATTTTTATTATTATTTTCAAGTTTTGTATTTCAGGTAAGAGAAGGTTTATTACTTTAGGGTGTGGAATAGCATTTAGAGCTTAAGATTTAGGGTTTAGCTCGGTTCTAGGTGTTAGCTCAAAATTGAAGAGCTAAACCCTTAACCCTTACCCATAAACGAGTTTGGACAAAAAGAAAATAATACACCGTTCTCAATGAAGCAAACGTCTGCAAAGCGGAAGTTCGCATAGGAGGCAGCCTCTCTCTCTCTCTCTCTCTCTCTCTCTCTCTCTCTCTCTATATATATATATATTGAATATAGCAAGGAGAGAAAAGTTTAGAGGATCACTTACCACAATCATTACACTTTCATGGAACAACTTCTTAGAAACAAACACCCAAAAGATGTCATACAAGAAGGCACAACTGAGGAGGACCGTACCCACCTGATTAACATAACAACCCTAAATTAGTTATCCAGAATGCTTATATATGATATATATTCAATATCCATTTCATTAAAGCTTTCGACATGAACAGCTAGTGGCCAATAACAAAAGACAAAAAAAATAGAATTTTTTTTTTTTTAAGGAAATCTTATTTAAAAGGATTAACTATTAAAACAATTAAACAATGTTGAGACAGAATAGGCACATCTGAGATTTCTGATTGACAAAACTAACAGAAAAAGCACCATAAAGGGGTTAATACATTTAACAATGCCAAATTATAATAGTGTGCATCAACCTCACTCAAATTTCAGTAAGAAAATTTCAAATTGGGAGATTTTCGTCTGCACAGGTTTGCACCCTTAAATTACTGTCAAGAAATTCCAACAATGAGCAGCGATTTAGAGTGCTTGAAAACAGATTGCTAATATGTTTCTTACCAACCAGAAAAACTGATTTCTACTGAAAATAAATAAAAAAACAAGTGAAACTGAAAAGTTTGAATTATTACCTTGAGATTGGGTATTCGAACAATTTGGAGAACTGTGATTATCAGCGCAATTCCCTGATCGAAGAATCATTGAAGGAAAGCCATGCAATAGCCAAACTTTTAAGTTCACGAATGAGGTAACAAAATCTATGATTCCATCAGAAAGAATGTTTTTATGGGTAAGTTTATCTTACAAGTATATCTTGACCAATCCAGGCAAAGGAAATGTTGCGGTAAACTGCCCAAAGAACAGAAAATGTTATGCAGAATGGAGAAACAGCCAAAGTTAGGTATGAGACTGCTCCCAAAATAGGTACTTTAATGTATGATTCTGCAGTACGTCTAAACCACCTGCAAGTGTAGAACTAAGTTAAGACCTTAAATCAAGATGGCAATGCATGACTAATTGAATATGCACCACCAGTTTTCTGGTCTGCCTTACTTTAAGGAAGTGATTAAGTCAATTAACCTAAAATTCAGGATTGTCAAAGCTACAATTACAGCAGCTTAAGAGTTGTTTAGTACTCAAAACTTTGCATAATGTTTTAGCTAATGTTCAGAGTATCAAATCAATAAAATGACACAATTTCCGCATTGATATATACTTCCCCAGATAAAGGAGCATATCAAAGTACTCCAGTGATAAATTCTGATTAACACACATGCATACAAACACACAATGATACCTAATATAATCCTCCTAAGTAAACAGACAAGAACTGGAACTGACACTGACAGCCTACAAGTGCATTGCGGCTAGGTAGGTGATGTTGTTTGTTTTGGACAGTGGCTAGGTAGGTGACTAAAAATAGGATTGTCATAAAAATTATATCTCAATAAGAGATGAAACTAGTTGTACCTTGACAACAACGCAACCAAGCAAGTTTGCAAGCCCTGGATATAAAGAAGATGAAGTTAGATTTAATATAGAGGGGAAAGTTATTGGAAAAAACAATAAACACAAACTATAATGTCAAATATGTTCACATTACAAAATTCCAGCCTGCAGAACACCAACACTTCAGAACATAACTTTCTACTGTGCATATATATAATATGGAAGTTCAGATAAATGCATCGTGCAAGTATATATGTGAGCAGGCACTGTATGATAAGTTGATAATTAGAAACATGGAAGGACCAATACCTCTACACCACCTATGCAGAAAAGAACAACCAAAAGCTCAACGAACCAGAGTGACATTAGCTTGTACAGTATAACCAAGAAGCATGAAGCAATAACAACAAACAAGACTGCTGATGTTGTGCTGATGTCTACTACACCCGCACCTAGAGGAGCTTTGGCACTTGAAATTTCATCAGAAGCATCCTACAAGACAAGATAAATTTGTAATCAAAATGTAATGACAAGCTGACAGTAGAACAACACTATGCAAAGGAATTTTAAATATAAACCTAGACCTATTAAGCTAAGGTTGGAAAAAGGTTACCTGTAATAGCTTGTCATGTTCAATAGCTGCTTCTCTGGCACTCCATGCAGACCAATAAGATGCACACAAGATGGTACCAACTGCCATCAACCATAAAAATACTTCTGCAATGTCAACTACTGGTCGCCGTGGAGAGTACAACTGCACAGACACTGCAGAGAGCCTACAGTTAAAAAGCTATCCAGTAAAGGTATAAGGTATTATCACCCAAGTGAAAAGCACAAATATGCATATCCAACAAAAATGCTAAAGAAATTATCACCCCGAGGGTAAAGCAAAAATAGATTATTACCTTTCTGAAGAAACAAAAAAGCTAAGACAAATGTCAACTAATTTCCAAGCACAAATTTTTGTGGCTTATAAATCATCTGAGTATAGAAAATCTTACCCCTTGAATTGTTCATTAGCATCTTTTCCAAGGTCACACCAGCATCCTGTGGGAGCATGACAGCCGGTATGTGTATATCTAGAGCAGTTTCATCTGGCTCACACACCATCTTGTAAAGTTCTGCAATAAAAATAGACAAGTTTGATATGAAATGAGTATGGTTGCAAGGCATTTTATCTCTATTTGTTTATATTTATTTGTTCAATAACCATATACCTAATTGAAAGCTTAAAAATTAGTACCTTATCCAATAAAATGAGAACTAAGATAATAATTCAATCTTTCCATGAGTTGTATAACAACAAGAATATATAAGTGGTGTTCTCCTGGTCACCATGGTTTTGGCCCCATGGTGACCAGGAGAACACCATAGAAATATCCTTGCCACACCATTACTAGCCATGCACGCATCATACAACAAAAACATCTATTCTTTACCTTTCTGGTTATTTATAATGAGGACAGCTGAGGCATTAGCATTTTGGGCAATATTTGCCTTGGTTGTGAATTTGCAGTGGCCTCGGTCCACCATGATCACATCTCCAGCAAGCTAAACAAAATTTAAATAAAAAACACATTGATATTGACAAACATTTAATATATTTGTTTGAGATGTGTGACCATAAGTGTCTAGAGAATATAGTTTAATCATAAAAACCTTATTCTTTGGCGCGCTGCAACAGTCGCGAGGATCTGCAAGAATAAGGCGAGTTTGTTGTGCATGTTTCTCCTTTGATACAATGGTAGTTCCAAATCTAGCACCCACACCAACAAATTCACTATCCTCTATACCATCAACCCAAGTTTGAACTTTTACCTACAAAACAGTTTGTGACAGATCCGTGGATATTTATACAGATAGAAATCACTCTTTTGGTTGGATCAGACAAGGGCTTCTATAAAGATCTTTCCACTCATTCATCATACTCAAAGTCAAAGTCACAGAACAGGGGAATAAGGTGTACTCATTAAAAATTCAGAAGTTCACAATCGAAAAAATGCCAAATAAGAAAGTGTTTTCATTTCCCTTATATATTTTCATCTAAAGGTCGTGTAAGTTACATGATTCGTCATGAATAAACTTCATTAAACCTGATTGAAACCAACTTTCCTATTAACCAGATAGTCAGATACCAAGTATCAGATTAAAAAATGACCCATACTTATTGGAAAGGCACATTTCACAGAACATCAGTAAGTGTCCCACCCAATCACAAATGATCAAAACTCTACACATTTACAAGAGAAAAGAATGAAAATAGAAAAAACAAAAAAAAAGCATCATTATGTGCCAAAAGAGTGAAAAGAAGGTTAAGCCATAATTTCTCCCTCCTTCTTTCTATATTTCCAAAACTACATGGACTGAAATGGCATTGCCATTACCAGTTCTTGATCTATAATCATTATACAGTACAAATAAAGTATGGCTTTAAAAAAATCACCAAAAGGAAAACAATTAAAATCCATCCCAAACTCCTCCATCAACCTAAAAGGAAAACATTTTGAAGGTGAAGGCAAAAATAGAAGGAATATAGAAGTAGTAACTGAAACTATGTCATGTCAATTTTAATATAACAACCTAATAATCAATAAGACCAAACAACAACAACCCAGTTCCAATCCAAAAAGACAAACAACAAAAATCAAATGCAAATTCATTACTTTCAACTTCATGTGGTGCACTAACAGCTGCAGATTACACAACAATGGAAATTTCTAAAATTCATACCCTTATAACCACCACATCATTTTCTTCCATAAAGAAACCATTTTTACACAAAACCCATGTATACAAAGCAAGACCCAGTAGCAAAAACACAAAAACAAGAAATGGGTCAGAGAGAAAAGCAGCATTAGATTACCAAAACGAAATTGTTCTCACAGCCAGGCTTCTTTGGAGCTGAATCGTCATCATGCACTATATCCCCAGCAGTTACAGAGCTAAAATTAGAGACCAGCAGAATCAAGGCTGACACAAAGACTATCCCACAAAGCCTCTGAAAATCCATGAGTCCTTGAACTCTTAACTCTTCCACGATCTTAAGACTCCTTTTGGTTTTGGGTCTTCTTTCTGTGCATCACAAGCTCGTAGCTCTGAGAGAAAGAGACTTCGGTTTTTTGTGATGCTACTGCTAACAGAAAAAAAGGTAAAATATCAGCTCAGAGAAAAAACTGAATAAATATTAAAAATAAAATTGGAATATATAATGAATAAAATAAAATTGAAAATTAAGCATTAGATCTACTATGTGTCTGTGACTCTATGTTGCAGGGGTGACGTTTACCGAAAAAGAAGAAGATCAGGACGGTGCGTTTGATGGTTGCATTGGCAACTGAATCTTTTTTTATTTTTTATTTTTTTAATGATTAATAAATTAATTACCTGACTAACTGACTACTGACTACTGTCTACAAATTTTAAGAATGAATAAATAAATTTTACCGGTTGTTGTCAGCAAATGAGTATCCGTACATTCACGCAGTTGAAGACCGCGGGAAAATATACTTTAATTATGGTTTTGATTTTTGATTTGTTTATAAGGACCTTTAATTTATCCTAATACACCTTGTCCGGATATCTCATTAATTTTGGAGGTGTCATTTGCAAATTGTTCTTCAACGAGTTTAAATTATCTGGTCACCTGGCAAAAATAAAATAAAATAAAATAGGGTTAATTTCATTTATATACTTCAACTATACATCACTTATCAACTGGGTACCTCTGGTTCAAAAACTTTCATTCGGGTACCTCAACTTCAATATTTCGTCAACTTAGTACCTCCGTTAGTCAGACCGTTATCTGCATATGTGGCGCTGACGTGGCACATGCAGACCCCACCATTAAATATTGACTTGGCATTTAAAAATAGCCACCTAAACCAAAATTAATAAAAAACTAATAAACCTTTAAAATAATATAATATATAAAACTTAAATAATTGAATTGAAAAAGAAAAAAAAAAAAAAAGGAAGCCCAAATACCTAGCAACACCACTGAACCCCCCTCCTCCGTCTTCCCTGCCTGGGGTCCGAAACACCAGGGACTCGCGGACCATGCCGAAGAGGTCTTGCATCGTTGTTAAGGGCTTTTCAGTCGGTTTCTGCGGCTCAATGGTGAAGCTGTGCAGAGAGCAACGTTAGGATTTTGTGAGTGTGAGGTTCATTCTCTTCTTCTTTCGGCGTGGGGCTGTCGGGGATTGTCTGTGAGTCTCTGAGTGGAAATTTGAAAGGAGGGAAAAGGCTTAGGGGGATCTGGTTATGCTTGGTTGGGGTTTGATGAGAGAGCTGCTTCTTCGTTTTCCATCGATGGCAATGATGGTGGGTTCAGATTTGAGAAAGACTATGCAGGATGAGAGAAAAGGAGGGAATTGGGTTTTTGTAGTTTTTATACCTTTTTTGTGGTTATCGTATGTGTATGCGTGAGACGGTGAACCTTAGAAATTTTAAAATGGACTGCTTGTTTGGATGCCTAGAAAATGCAAAAACAAAGAAGTGGTTGTGTTTCGGTTGGCGGTGTGGGGAGGAGAGAGAGATGCGGCCCGGGTATGCGTTGGGCGAGGCTGGAAGGGGCTACGTATGGGTTGGTTGGTTTTCAATGGTGATGTGGGGTCGGGGCTGGGGTAAGGTAGAGAGAAAAGAGAGGGACGAGGAGAGGCACGAACTGCTAGTGGCAGAGAGAAATGAGAGGGACGAGGAGAGAGAGTGAGACAGAGAGAGATCGAGTAAGGCAGAGAGAGAAAGTGAGGGCCTGGGGTTGGGGCTAGGGGTTCGGAAGGACGCAGGGGGGAGGGTGGCAGTCGGTGAGAGAGGCAACAGTTGGGTGGCTGTGCAAGGGAGGCGGAGGTGTTGCTGGGTTTCTGGGCTTCCTCTTGAATGATGGTTAGTTCTTGTTTTTCAAATCAACTTTGATTTTAGCTAAAAAAAAATTTTGGGGAAGAAAAATCGATTTTGGAGATAGGTTTTGGATGTTTGATGGTTTTGATTGATGGGTTTTCCTTAAATAATTAATTTTTTTAATCTTGGCAATGAGTTTTTGGTTTCTGTTTAGGAGAGTTTGGGAAAGGGTGGAAGAGAGGTTGGGGTTAGGTGGGAGGAGGTGTGACGGGCCAGGGGGTTGGGTTTAGGGGGGAGGGGCGAGGGAGGTGGAGGGGGTGGCCTGGGTTTGGGGGGGAAGAGCGAGGGAGGTGGGGGGGTGGCCTAGGTTTGGGGGGGAGGGGCGAGAAAGGTGGAGGGGGTGGCCTGGGTGGGGGAGGAAGGGGAGGGAGGGTGCTAGGTGGGGGTTGGTTTTTTTTTTTTTTTTTTTCAATTTTATATAATTTTAAGGGTTTTATTGATTTTTTTATTAATTTTTGTATATGTGTCTTTTTTTAAAAGATAAATCAACATTTAATGGTGGGGTCCAGGTGTGCCACGTCAGCGCCACGTATGCAAATAACGGTCAGACTAACGGAAGTACTAAGTTGACGAAATATTGAAGTTGAGGTACCCGAATAAAAGTTTTTGAACCAGAAGTACCCAATTGATAAGTGATATATAGTTAAGGTATATAAATAAAATTAACCCAATAAAATAATTACCTGGTCATGGTCAAACCACAAATAAAGAATTATCTAATTTTTCTTTTACTATATGTACTTCATCGCTAGAGCGAGTAACCACATTGCAGATATCATCCTCGATCAATTAACCAATCTTACCAATTGATCGACAAGAGCAATTTTGTGTATTTTTCAAAGTGTAAATCCATTAGCATAAGAATAATAAGAGTAATGTTATTTAGTCCAAAATAACTGACTAAATTGTTTGGAGCAAATGAAGTGGCAGCCATTAATTGGGTGTCTTAGCCCAAATATGTATTAAAACACTAATTGATGGCTGTCACTTTATTTGGTTCAAGCAATTTAATCAGTTATTTTGGACCAAATAGCATTACTCTTAACATAAATTCATCACTTAAAATTTTGAACTTTAACTTTCAGATTTTGGATTACTCTTTAAATAAACAATTCATTGAAACAAAAAAAAAAAAACAGAAAACTAAGAAAATGTTGTGAATTTATCAGCAAAGTTATCCACATTCTTTCAAATAGTTCTTGAGAATATTTATTATTATGAATATTGTTAATTACATAAATTGAAGCTGTATTGGATTCTCTTAGTAACAAGGAAACTTTTTTCTTGTTTATATTGGAGGGGATTGGACTTTTAACCTATCATAATTCTAATTCATTTTCTTATTTTCTCTCATTATGTACACTCCTACTATGTTTATTATGCATATATCATGTTTATTGCGCAAGTAAGAGTGTAAGGGAGAAAATTTTGATATTTTAGTAACAAAAAGGGTGTATGTATATTTTTTATTATTGCCAAGAGGTCCTCGACATAAACGAGTTTGGACTGACCATTGTGTTTTTTGTTGTTTGAGTAGCATGTGGCAATGTCCATATTAGGATTTAGGACTACCAGACGTCTGGTAGTGAATGACATAAATGCCGCAATTATAACTGAAATCTTAACAGAAAAATCAGAAAGGAATTGAGGGTTTTTCTTTTCTTTTCTGTGAAATTGAGAGTTGCGTTTCCACATTTTGATTTTGACAGAAAATGGTCTGCCGGGAACACACGTTTTTCTTAGCTTTTGTTCTGTTAATTTGCAGTTTTTGTATTTCTCAACAATTTACACTTTTGTGGTGCATCTTTTTTTATTTTATTTTTTGATAACGACTTTTGTGGTACAACTTACATGATCAAAAGAACCAAAACCATATTCCAATGATGTGCAAATAACCCACTTCAGAATCTGAAGTTAATGGAGTCCATATTAGGTACATCAATGTCCAATGTGCTTATAACCCACTGCACAAGTTTGAACTGGTAATGTAGTTCATCTATGTCCATATGCTTAAAAGCAGTTTAAGCAAAATATACGAATTATACCACAAAACTTGAGTGTGACGATTATACTATGTTATTATATTGACGTTGTAAGTTATATTACGTATTGCTGTATTGAAAAAGTAAAACAAAATTTATAGTTTATAAGTTTATTATAAAACGTTAATACGTGACTTTTTATGAGTGGTTAAACCCAGATATGATATCACCCCACACTTTTATGCTTTTCTCCCAATCTACATCTTCAGATTTGGAGTGTCACTAGTGGGAGTTGTTGCGGCTTAGCCGCTTAGGACTTCATCTGATAGGTCAAAAGATTTTGACTACAGTTCCGAGCATAAAGAGACAAACCATCTTATAGGTCACTAGAAAAGGACCCCTATGTTGCATGAATAAAGATACTGAATGAATCTTGAGGATAGTGGCCATATTTCAACTGAACCATGAAGTGGATAGGAAAGGCGCCGTTGAGCATCATTTTCAATCTTAGAAGCTGGTGGTGCGGTTTAAGCAAATATTTTTTGTTCTGTTCACATCTTCATCAGTGGCAGACAAGTAAGATTTTTCTAGGCAAATGAGAATACTAGAATAGGACAGTCTTATACAGAATTTCAAGATTTATCTAATAGACCCCACTCTATTCATGTACAATAGTATGAAGAAGAAATATTGCCACTAACAAATCATATCCAAATCAAGAAAAGAAAAAAGATTCACAACCCAATTATATCATCTCAGATTCTCAGTAACACAGCTCAACATCTGCTAAAGGTCAGCAAAGAATTTTTCCTACTATGAAATTCGGAAAGGTCAAAGGTGTGCATAAGTGCAACAAAACAATCACAACTGGTTCTTGCCAAAAAAGAATTTCTATGGGGTATACAGGCACATTCTTCAAAGTAGATCATAGAAAGGCCCAATGGACCAACGGAGAAAGGCCTACACCAAGGTGTGTGAAAAAACAGTCCTACCTCATCTAGATAGTTTTCAAATTCTGCAGCTAGTTGACTTGGTCACAAAGTTATCTCCTTGAACATGTCCTTAGAAACAATAAATTGATGGTATAAGTATCCAAAAATGACAAAAACAATGAAATTAGAATCTCAATTTCAAAATGAAAAATCAAGAAAGCAGTAGAAATTTAATTTGATGATTTCCTGCTTTGGAACAATTAAGTAGAGAGAGCATCATTGGCTTTTTTCTACAAAAGCATTCCATAACAGAAGTTTGAATCCTGTCCATTCTTCAACCCTTTTATAACTTATGCTACTTTGGGAACAAATGGCCCTCTTCAAGGTTTTGGTTTTGAAATGTCTCAAGTCTACCATGAGCTTTACTAATTGAATGGCTGCAAAAATTGTTAGCAACATAGTCTTCTGGTATAGCATAGCTTCCGCCAGAGAACCTTATGGCTCCTTCATCCATTCTCATACCCATTACGTTCTCTTTTTCTCGGGGGTGGTATTCCAAACTTGGTTGGCTTGGAATGCTAAAACCAATATCCATACCCTGATAAAGTGGTACAGGGAATCCTTTCCCAATGCTTGAACCAGGGATGATTTGTTTATCAAAACAACTCACATTTCTGGATCCTATTTGAGCAAAGCTTCCATTTCTTTCTTCCTGCTGCATGCCTGAACATTTTCCATTATAACCATTTACATTGAGCATGGGATTTGCTTTCCAAGAGTTCACACCTAATTTGTTTCCAGCAACTGTTTGTTGAATATAATTGCATGAAGAAGTCTTGAGCATATGGTTCTCACCACAGGGATTAGTTAACACACTGGGCAATGTCAAATACATTGAAGAAGATACCTGACTGGAAAGATTGGAAGGAAAAGTTGACTCAATAGATAATTCCTCCCTCTCTCCTCTTTCCTTTTCAGATGATGTGATGGATCCAATTTCTTGAACACAATCAACTCGATGTTCGATTACTGGATGGAAATTAGTAGATTGAACAATCTTTTGGCCTTTCAAAGGGATCTCTAAAGATCTACTACTGTAAGTTAGAGCTCTTGTGCCTGATAGATAGCTCTTTTGATGCTGCATTTGGACATTCTTATCAGTGGAACAGAATTGAAAATTTGGCTTAACAAATGAACCCAACTTTTCTCTTGGTATCAAGGGTCTAGTGGCTTGGCCATTATCTGCTTGTTCTTCAAGTATATGATAGCAATTATCATAACCAGTTGCTGTATTGCTTTTAACAGTCCTCCCTAAAGACTCAATATCACATTTCTGAGCTCTCATGCCAGATTCAAAGTTGTTTCCACAGTGCACTTGAACATTTACTTCTTCAAAGTTGTTCTGATGGTGCACTTGGACCATCTCCTTAAAGTTGTTCTGATGCTGCCCACATACATTCTCCTCACTGCTTTCACGTTGCACCAGAACATTTTTCTCAAAGTTGTGTTGGTGCTGAATTAGAATGTTTTCATCAAATTTTCTTTTATCATGCACTTGTATATTCTCCTTCGAGTAGATGTTCTCCACAAAGTTGTCTCCATTCTGTAATCGGACATTTTTCCCTCCAAAACTTCCTTCTCTCTGTTCAAGACGTGGAGCAGTATCATCCGCCACCAATTTTTGCATTTCCTTCTTCATCCATAAAAACAAATTTTCTCTTGTCACTTTAAGATCCTCTAGCAAGGAATCCATGAAGATTTTAACATCATCCAAAGCAGCAGGCTCAAAAATACTAGTTTTACTCTTTTTTCTACTAACTTCTTTATGGGAAGCTCTCTCCACTTGACTATTAGCCAAATTATCCTTTTTACTCCTACGGTGCACCCTTTTGCCTTTCCCAAACATGATTGGATCCTCAGTACAGAGATTGCGCATGCCATTCCGCTGGACTCTGCAATTATCAATTGCCTCATCACTGTCAAGTGAAATCAAACTGGAAACCAGTTTATGCTTCTTCTGAGTCGCCTCACTACTTGATTTAGACTCATCACTTGAAGAATCAATGTCATTGTCCCTCCTCCTAAACTCCCACCTCTGCCGTTCCACCTCATCACCCATTTTAGAGCTGGGTGACATTAGAGCTTTACTGACTTGGTATCAGTCAAGAACTGTGAATGTTTCACTGCTATACAATGAATCCAACACCCTAAAAATTTAAACAGAGATTATGAGGCCCACATTTCAAAAGTCCAATTGGTTTCTTGGAGCACATTAGCTGTTGGCTAACATTACTGGGGCTCATCCAAATCAGTGGTTTTGGAAAAACCACTAGCTAGAAGTCGTATTTGTCTGGCATCTTACACTGCTTTCCCTTCTCAATCCTGCAAGGTAAATAAGAAGAAAATTTCAATTTGAATGAATAAATGGGTTACGAATAGAGTAGTCATCAGAAAGATAGAGTGAAAAAAAAAATTAAAAAACAAAAACAACCACATGATTGAAAACTCATATACTCTCGAATTTCTTAGTCCCAAAGTACAAAACTAGCACAAACCTTTGATTAGTTTGAGAAATTTGAAACAGAAATGAAAAATAGATCCAATAGTTCAAATATAAGAATACTAAAGTGATTCCTATTTTTAACCTGGCACTACAGAAAAAATTGAATTACTACTCCCACAAACCCAAACCCCAATTTCTACAAAGACGCACAGTTAATAACTTAATACAAATAATCAAGAACAAAATTCAGGTTAAGAACCCCTCTAAATCTTCTGATCACAAAAGCTATAGCAGCCAAGAAAGACATGCATAAAAAAGCTCCCTTTTTTATACCATATGTAAGCCTGACCAGCTCACAAACACTATCAGGGGATTAGTAAATATCAACAGTCATATTACAAAACTAACATGCAAGCAGAAACTTTAAAGGTGAATCAATCTCCAATAATGATCACAGAGCTCCAGATAAAAGCAACAAACCATAAAAAACAATCATATACAACAACACAAATTTTAGTTATTAGCAGAAACGAAAAAAAAAAAATTGTTTTTGGGCTTCAGGCCCCGATAATCACCAAAAGAAAAAATTGCAGGGTCTAAATTACATTACTTCCCTATATTTCCTCAGAAACCCAGAAACATGATTATAGAAAAACTTGAAAATTTGACATCAAACAACGGAGAAAACATCAAGAATAATATAACAAATAACAAAAGAAAAGGCATCAAGTTATGGGTTTTCTTTTTTATTGTTTCTTTTTTCTCTTCTGAGATGAATAGTTCCGTACCATGCATCAATGGATGAAATTTTGTTGAAACCATGAAATTCCTCTACTCATAATCCACAACTCCATGTTTAACTGTAGCTTTGTGCCTGAGAATATATGTCTCATACAGGCGTCCCCCCCCCCAAAAGGAAAGAAAACAGTATGCTTTTGTCTGTAGGTATTAATTTGTTTGTCACTGGGAGCAGTGTTGTCTCTGTATCTGGTGAGTCAATGAGTTGGGTGAGGAGTGACAGAGAAAGTTATGGGTTTGTTCCCATTTCCAATAAGTTGGTCTAGGAGGATTGGAGGTGGATAAATGCAAAGCACAATCACTGAGTCTGGTCCTTAATGTGTAAAATGCTGCTTATTTGGTAAAAAAGTTAATGATTTCTGCACTCAAATTCACAGCCCCAACACTTCTTATCTGTCTCCACCAACCCCCTCATTTCCATGATGGCAAGGAAAGTTTGCCTCACCAAGAATTTCTCTAGCCTCTCCTTCATGGACCTCATGGTCTCTCCCTTTTTATTATTATTATTATTATTGCTGATGTCTCCCTTTTTATTGTGTATGTATTCTTTTTTATTTTTTATTATTTGGGTTGTGTAATAATTCTTTGTAGGAACTGAAAAAAAAAAAAATTCAAAATGCTCTGGAGACTTCACCAGATGGGATTCAGAGAATTCGACCAAAAGAAAAGATGGATTCAGAGAATTTGTTAATAATTTATTAATATGACCTGTAATTTATTTTTGGAGCTGAATTAATATGACCTGTATAGTGAATACTATACATATTTGTTCAGTTTCTTACTTTTGAATTGCAGAAGTGGAATTGTTGTTGCATTTTTGGTAGAAAATTTTTCCAATATAGAAAAGAAAACAAAAAAAAAAAATCTGAGCGAGGTTGACATAATTGGGAGGGTGTTTGATGCTTTAAATTTTGAAATTTATTTATTAAATGGAATTGAATAGAAAATTCAAGAAGAAAGTTGCTTCTATCTTGTTTCACAAAGCTATTGCACTATAATTCACAGGTCGGCACAAAGACGAGGAGTGCACATGCATAAGACTCTCAAATTATTAGACTGTCTCTCTTTACATCAAAACAAATAAATATACATAATATAATTTTTTTTTTGGTCAAATAATATAATTTTTTTTAGATTAACAATTTAAGATGTTCTAAACTAATCCCCCTTATTAGCAATTTAGATTAACAGTATTGTCACAATATAACATATGAGATTATCTTGCAATAAAATATTTATATATATATGATAGTTGTTTATTTATATAAACTTACACTTTTGGTAATTTAAGTAAAGAAAATACTCCCATGATATGCTACAGAAAGAAACCATTACAGAATGCTCCACTTTGTGGGGTCCTGTTACCACCAAAATAGTTAGCATACAGACTACATGCACTGCTCCATCTGGATCTTTACACAGTAACTTGTAAGAACTATATTTAAACTGGACCAACCAATTGGATTAATTTAAATTGTGACATATTGGCAATCCAGGGTTTTCAGTTAAATAGCAGTATAGCCTACACATACAAAATTGTACCTATAATCTTTCTAACTTGAAAATTTTCAGCTTTCTCCAAAACTAAACCGCTTCAGAGAGCAAAGGCTCACCAACCTACATGCATAAATAAAGAGAAAGTTCAGATAAGATGTCTCATCAGAAAACAAAAATCAACTGATAAAGTTTATGTAGTAGAATTCATACCGTTCTTTAATACCCAAGAAATCGACTGCCTTCACATAAATGGTGCATCATCGACTCGATCAAACCTAGGTTGATACACTTGGTTCAGATACAATTTAGATGGTTTCCAGAAATTAGAATCTCCTAGGTACAATCAACACAATATGCTAGTATACCAGTATAGCTCCCTTGGACTTGCCTTAACTCACAGTACTCCTTTTGAAAGAGATCAATGACTCTCAGGTAACCTGCGTCAGGTCAAGGAAAAGCAATGATTAATCTGCACATTAGATCAATGATTCCTCACTTGCAAGATCTAAAACAATTGTGTAATAGCTTCTCTTTAAACAGTGTTTTTCTCATTGAACATATAAATCATAAAATGAGGCTTGTAGGGCTGTTTGTCAGATGACTCAGATAAGTACATGTTAGCAAATGAGTAAAAGGTTGGAAAACCAAATTTATTTGAACAATCCAACAATAATGAAAATATCATTCCGTATGATGTGCATTGCACCATAAATAAAATTTTAATTACAAGACTGAGACAATTAGTCAAGCCATTCTTTTTTCATAATGACCAATATAGTTCCTCGAAGGAAAAGCTACGTCTTCTAGAGATGTTAAAAATAAGAGATAGATCATGTTTAAGTAAATGCAAATTGTAGTCAATTAACCTACCTCCATGGGAATTCACTTGTGTCTATTCCAGCTTGGTGAAGCTCATCAACGTACTGCAATGCCTCTCGGCACTCTTCCCGGTCATCAAAGAACTCTTTTTTGTCACCTTCTATTTGATATGCTTCATGGCCTTTGCCAGCAACCACCTGCAGCAAGGCAACATAATCTTATAGAAAGTAACAAGGAAAGTCATGAGAATTGGAGACCAATGCCAGGGAGGTTTCTGATTATAAGTCATTTGTGCGAAAAAAGAAAAAGAATTCAGATTTTCCCTTTTCATCTATAGTATAGTGGCTAGAGTATAGTATAGTGGCTAGAGTTACCATACTTGTCCACTGAATTCCAATCACGATTTCTTTTTCAAAATCGTTAAGTTTCTTTGTCCTTTTGGCCAGAGGTACTCTCAGAATCTCATGAAGAGTACCACCTCTGCATCTTACAAAAGTAAAACAAATGCCAATTCTTTTGGGTTGCACTTGGATGCAAAGATTTAAGACGGGTTTGGACTTCAATATTATTTTTGAATTGGTTGGAAGAATCATAAGAGGTTAAAAACAAATTCATAAGATACAATGCATTTGCAATGACTAGATACAATATAAAATTTGGGATTAGAAATGACTCGATACAGTATGATTTGAAATCTATGTTTAAGTGATAATGTAAAAGCCAAAAAAAAAATCCATACAAGTCCAAACGTTTGTGTGTTGTTAAAATTCCAGTCAAGCAACTTAACTATAGATCATTAACCAATATCCCAAGGTTTGAAAACTTGCAATCCAAATGAAGCATTAACTTCTTTCCAGATTTTGAAGAGAGAGAATGGATAATTCATTTTGTGTGATTTCTTTCTTCCCACTTTGTGATGTTTATACATAAATCTTGTACATGGAAGTAGATTGAGGCATCAAAAACTTACAACCATATCACCTTCCTCGCCCATGGCAACAGCACAACGTACAGCTACTCGTCTAATATCATGCAGGAAAAGCCTATGACCATTTGGAAGAGGTGGGTAGTAATCATGTTCGCCATGTTTCAAGTAATCCTGCATTGTCCATCCTATGCCAGCCAACATATCATCCAAGATGTCCACTGATGAAGATGACAAGTGTAAGCATTAGGATAACAAGCGTTTGATACTACAAGAGAATACTATACATTATACACTAGCGCTTTCAGAGATGCACACCTACATGGGCCATACTTAAATTTATAGGCACAAAAAATATAGAAATTACACCATCTATCGTAATTTATGTTTTGTATAAGAGAACAATTTTTTTGTTTCGAAATCAATGATAACACCTAACAGAAAAATAAAATAAAATAAAAACAAGTATAGCATATTTTTATAATGTGGAGGTTTCTATACATACATGGATCTTCATTCTTTGGATTATCAGACGTCAGTATTGTCACATCACTTTTATCTGTTGCAATCTTTGTCATCATGGGTCTTTTCCCTCGGTCACTCTCCCCAGAACAACCAATTACTTCACAAAAAGCACAAAAAGTTGGTCAGCTTAGAAACAACAATTACATTCTTTGCAAACTTTATTATTATTGGTGCTCCAAAATTAGTGCAGCATTTCTGATGATTATCAATAGTATGCCAAACTATGAATAAAGCACAAAATGAAATGTAAGAAGCATACCAGTAATAACCCTCCTTGCACCAAGCTCCCTTACAGAATCCAATAGTCTAGATAAGGCATCAGGAGTATGAGCATAGTCCACAATCACTCCAAACGCCTGTTCCTCATCTATTAACTCACACCTCCCTGGAACTGCATCAACCTCTTCAATTCCTCTAACAATGTCCTCCAACGGTGCTCCCACTGCAATCCCAACTGCAACAGCAGCCAGTATATTGTAAATATTATGCCTTCCAAGCAAACCTGACGATATCTCCAATATACCATGGGGAGTATTGACTAAAACCTGTGTCTCAAACAAGGAAAGCTCAAACTTCAAGGGATGAACATCTGCATTCTTATTCTCCATGGCAAAGGTCACAACTGGAACATCTTGGTTCCCTTGTGCAATGAAGAAAGGTGCATTCGGGTCATCAATGTTGACAACTTTCCTATGTCGATCCGGATCCACCATCCTCGAAAACAACTTAGCCTTTGCATCCCTATACTCCTCCTCAGTCCTGTGAAAATCCAAATGGTCTCTCGTCAAATTCGTGAAAACCACTATGTCAAAATCAACTTCATCACACCTCGCTAGAGCTAGCCCATGAGACGAAGCCTCCATGACAACTGCTTCAGCTCCATTATGGAGCATCTTAGCCATCATATTTTGAACCAAAACAGCATCTGGGGTCGTGTTAGGTGACTCCAACTTATTATCTCCATGAACATAATAGGCAACCGTACTCAACATACCTGTCCTCAATCCCATCGCTTCATACATCCCCTTTATCAAATATGCTGTTGTGGTCTTTCCATTTGTTCCCGTTATCCCAATCACCGCCATATTCTTCGATGGGTACCTATAAAAGGATGCAGCCAATGCTGGTAAATCTGCATTCGTATCTTCCACAATGACCAATGCCTTGCACCCCAAACTTTCCTCCATGTATATCTCTTTACTAGCTACAACAGCCACTGCTCCTCTCTTAATAGCCTCACTCAAATACAAATGCCCATCAGTTTTACTCCCAACACAGCACACAAACAAATCACCAACACTAACTACTCTCGAATCATGTTGAATTCCAGTAATTTCAACCTCTAAATCACCATAAACTGAAACAGGCACCACTTTACTCTCATCTAAAAGCTCAGCCAAGCTCATTTTAAATTTGGGTTCCACAATTCTAGCCCTAGTTTTACCATAACTATCAAAATCCAAATCAAACGAAGAATTTAAACCCAAGCTTCCATCTTTATCATCCAAAACACTAACCTTTTGATCAAATTTGGCAGACCCATCTTCGTCCGAGTCCTCATTAACAACCGCAAGCCCTTGAAGCTCTTCAATCTCCTCCAAGTCCACGACCTCCTCAGGCTCCAACTCGTCAACCCCGACAACCTCTTTCTTAGGGTTTGGCTTCAGAAGCCCTTGCTTCACAAATTCCTTGCGTTTCATGGCAATAGCTTGGTCAATATCGCCAAACAAATCGTCCCCGGAGTTGTCGTTAATTACGGAGTTGGGATTCTCGGGCGGGTCTTCCACGTCAGCAATGGCGTTGAGGAAGGTGGACTGGTGCTTTTTGAAGTCCTCCTCCTGGAGCTTGCGGTGGCGCGAGGCTTGCCGCTGGATTTGCTGAAACTTGGATACGCCGTGACCCGAGTCCTCTGGGGCTTCGGGCGGGTCGTCGTCGGATGGATCCGGGTAGTACTTGCCGTCCGGTCCGATTGCATGGGCAGGCTTAATGGGCCAAGCTGGAAGAGAAAGAATAGGGGGTTTCAGAAGGGTGGTAAAGTTGGGTTTTAGAGAGAGAAAGTTGGGTTGAGGAGAGATAAAGTGTGTGATTGAGAGGAAAGTGAAGGCCATGAGAGTGAGTGAGTGAGTTTGCAGAGAGTGAAAGAGAGAGAGAGAGAGAGAGAGAGAGAGGTTTTAGCGTTGGGGAAGGGATAGGAGGTTTATTGCTGACGTGGCGAGTGACGGGTTTTCGCGGTTTTTTGTTTTATTTGGATTTTATTTTGGGGATTTTTGAGAAGTTTGGGCTGGCAATGAATATGGGTCGGTCTTGTACTTTCTCATGGGATATTT
This sequence comes from Dryas octopetala, assembly GCF_963921425.1. Classification (NCBI taxonomy): domain Eukaryota; kingdom Viridiplantae; phylum Streptophyta; class Magnoliopsida; order Rosales; family Rosaceae; genus Dryas; species Dryas octopetala. The sequence goes on along the minus strand of NC_141374.1, from coordinate 11,408,342 downwards.
TGGGCTCAAGGTCTTAGTAACGAGTACGCACAATGGGCCAGACCCGTAAGACACGGTTAAAATGAACAAAACACAATCACAATTGATACAATACAATACGAGCACCAAACATACCGTGTTGGCACTTCATGACACAAGTAAATGGGCTTAGTTGGCTAAAGTTTATATCGCATCAAGCATAGCACGGCACAAGCATGATATAGGCCCGAATTAGGCACGAGTCGTGTAACATTGTCTTTTTTCTTTTAAAGAATTTTTCTACAATAAAATTCAATTTTTCAAGCAATATTAATATTTAAATATAAGTTTTACATAACAACATAAGATAAGTGCACCAAACATACCGAGTTGGCACTTCACGACACAAGTAAATGGGCTTAGTTGGCTAAAGTTTATATCGCATCAAGCCTAGCACGGCACAAGCATGATATAGGCCCGAATTAGGCATGAGTCGTGTAACATTGTCTTTTTTCTTTTAAAGAATTTTTCTACAATAAAATTCAATTTTTCAAGCAATATTAATATTTAAATATAAGTTTTAAATAACAACATAAGATAAGTGCACCAAACATACCGAGTTGGCACTTCACGACACAAGTAAATGGGCTTAGTTGGCTAAAGTTTATATCGCATCAAGCATAGCACGGCACAAGCATGATATAGGCCCGAAGTAGGCATGAGTCGTGTAACATTGTCTTTTTTCTTTTAAAGAATTTTTCTACAATAAAATTCAATTTTTCAAGCAATATTAATATTTAAATATAAGTCTTACATAATAACATAAGATAAGTGCACCAAACATACCGAGTTGGCACTTCACGACACAAGTAAATGGGCTTAGTTGGCTAAAGTTTATATCGCATCAAGCATAGCACGGCACAAGCATGATATAGGCCCGAATTAGGCACGAGTCGTGTAACATTGTCTTTTTTCTTTTAAAGAATTTTTCTACAATAAAATTCAATTTTTCAAGCAATATTAATATTTAAATATAAGTTTTACATAATAACATAAGATAAGTTCTCTAAACCTAAAAAAACAAAAAGAAAAAAGCGATCGTTTAATACACAACACAAGCACTATAGGTCGCAAGCCTTGTGAGGCCTAAGTCTTAGTTATCTAACTCGGCACAAGCACAATATATTAAATTCGTGAGCACAAGCATAGAACGAAGCACAAACATGTCCAACTTAAAAAAGTCGAGCTGACACATCATGATTTGTTTGACACCTCTAGTTGGGCAGAGCTTTGATATATGAGATTTCTAAATGCACCCAAATGCCAAAGAATTATTGTGTGTTATGATAATATCAAGTGGCATGCATATGTGGTGTTGTAAATTCAATCAAATTATAATATGTACATTGTGTTGCAAATTCAATCAAATTATAATGTGTACGTTGCAAATTCTATCAATGCAGGCAACACCCAAGAGTGATTAACTATGAAAAAACATATTTGAAGTGGCGACCGAGTTGGTCTTCATCTTAGAGATTGAGGCCATATGCTGGTCTCCATAAAGGCCAGGCCGAGTTCCACCCTGGGTTATTTTTTTTTCAATTTTTCTTTTTTGATCAATAAAACTAGGCACAATTAGAATTACAAAATTGTAACAAAAATAAAAAGTTAGAATTATAAATAAACATCTTGCCTGTGATCTTTGTCATACGCTTGAAGTTTCATACCAAAATTTTTATTTATTTATTTTTTTTTTTTGGCCAATGGGTCATTCCAAAATTGTTAACTACAAGGAGTAAATATAAAACATCTTTTTTTTTTTTTGATAAGAAGCTGTAATTTTTATTGATTAAGAATCAGTGAGCACTGCTTCAGTGAGCCATGAAGGCATTACATCAGTCCAAAAAGACACTCCAACATGAGACTTAGCAAATTGGGCTAGCTGATGAGCCACTTTATTAGCCTCCCGTCGTCGAAATTGGCATGTGGCTTCCCGAAAGGATGCCATTCGAAGGCGAGCTTCCTCCACCAGAACACCGTCTGCATGCAAGCAAGGAGAATCATCCATAATACAATTTACTGCAAATTGGGCATCCATTTCTAGAATCACATGCTGGTAGCCCATATCCAAAGCTAAAGTTAACCCCATTGCAGCAGCCATTAATTCTGTGGCATTAGGAGAGAAGGAGCCCGGAACTTGCTTGGCCGCTGCGACCATAACAACACCGGTAGTGTCGCGAATCACCACTCCCAGACCACACTTGCGCCGCACCGCAGATGTACTCCCATCCACATTGATTTTGAACACTCCAGCAGGCGGATGTTCCCAAGTATTTAGGCTAGGTGACGCCAATCCTGCACCCTGCAGCTGAATTTGTGCTTCCCCAAATTCCACAGCAAAATGGGCCAGGCGATCGAATGAGAGCGCAGCATCCCCTTTCACCTGATTGTGAACCCAGTCATTTCGATAGTTCCAAATCCCCCAACATATGAAAGCAAAAAGAGCCATTTCATCCTTAGTGAGGACCTGCATGGCAAACTGGATCAAATCCATCACCAACCCCCCCATCGGCCATCCCACTGCTGCACTTAGGAAAGAGTGGTTCCAAATTGAGCGGGCATGCTTACAGCCCCAAATAGCATGTAAAGAGGTTTCAGGTTTTTTGGAGCAACAAGGGCAGATGGGAGTGTCACATAGCTTACGGTGGAAGAGATTGGCATTACATGGGAGGATCTCTTTACACCCTCGCCAAAGAAAAATTTTCACCTTCCCCGGGATCTTAAGCTGCCACACCCCCCGCCAAAAGCCTTCCATTGAACCCCGAGAGGCCCCCTCAGAGCCCCCCATGCGATGTTTCCCTGCCATGGCCACCCAATATCCACTTATAACCGTGTAATGTCCATTGCGAGAGTAATGCCATATCTGGGTATCCTCCACGGGCAATCGACTAATAGGAATACCGACAATCACGTCTGCTTCCGATATGGAAAAAAGAGAATAAATGCGACCATAATTCCACTGCCTCCCAGGGGTGATGAGATCACAAACCCGTAAATCATTCGCTAATAATGGAGGAGAATGCACCCGAAAGGTGGTTGGGGTGGGGAGCCAGCCATCATTATATACCGAAATGTTATCCCCGTTACCCACCCGCCATCTCAGTCCCGCCAACAATAGATCCTTAGCCCACATAAGTGATCTCCAGAAGAAAGAAGGTCTAGACCCCAAATTTGCCTCTGAGAAAATTCCATCCGGGAAATATTTTCCTTTGAGTACTCGGCTTACTAAAGCATTTGGGGAGTTGAGAAGCCTCCAACCCATCTTCGCTAACATAGCCTTATTAAAACTTCCCAAATCTCGGAAACCCAGACCACCATCAAGCTTCGACGCACACAGCTTCTCCCACGCAAGCCAGTGCATGCCCTGTTTATGTTTATTGCCCCACCAAAACCGAGATACCAAGGCTGTAATCCTTTTGCAAGTCGCCTTAGACATCCTAAAAATGCTCATATAATAAGTAGGGATGGCCTGTATTACCGCTTTGAGCAAAATTTCCTTTCCAGCCCGTGAAAGGAGTTTTTCTTTCCACCCATTAAGCCGCTGCCAGACCCGATCCTTTAAGGAATTGAACAAATCCAATTTTCTTCTCCCTGTCACCGTAGGCAAGCCCAGATATTTTTCATGACAGTGCATTACAGGAACACCCAACACCTGGGAGATTATTGTGCGGATAAGATGCTCTGTATTTTTACTGAAACATACAGCAGACTTAGTGAAATTTACTAGCTGCCCTGAGGCTTCTTCATAAGTTTTCAGAATTTTCTTTATCGCCCCCGCCGCCCCAGTAGTAGCCTCGAGGAACAAGAGACTATCATCTGCATAAAAAAGATGGGTAACTGATGGGGCGCAGAAGCCAACCTTAACACCGCGAATCATATTTTGCCGTTCTGCATCCTGTAGTAACGCACTAAGGCCTTCGGCACACAACAGAAACATATATGGGGAGAGCGGGCAACCTTGCTGTAGGCCTCTGTGTGGGATAATATTCCCCAATGGAACCCCCTTCCACAATACTGAAAACCGGACAGTGGTAATGCAGTCCATGATCCGGGCAACCCATCGTTCATGGAACCCCAATTTAAGCATGATGGCCTCCAGAAAGCACCATTCGACCCGGTCGTATGCCTTAGCCATATCCAATTTAAGTGCCATTTTCGGTGTGGCTGAAGCACTCTGAGTTTTAATTGTATGGGTAGTTTCGAAGGCAGCAACCACATTGTCAATAATTTGACGGCCCGGAACAAAGGCACTCTGGTTTTCCGAAATCACGTTTGGGAGCACCCCTTTCATTCTGTTTGCTAGGGACTTAGCAACAAGTTTGTAAAGAACGGTGCAAAGGCTGATCGGCCGGAAGTCCGAAACATACTGTGGCTTCTCAATCTTGGGGATAAGCGCAATGAGGGTGTCATTGACGCTCCCCACACTTTCATGTCCGTTCAACACTTTGAGGCAGAAATCCGTAACACTGTCACCCACAATATGCCAATACCGTTGATAAAAGAGAGCGGGCATGCCGTCCACACCCGGGGATTTTGTGGGATACATCTGGGAGAGGGCTTTCTCAACTTCATCTCTTGTGAAAGGATGTAATAATCCGGCATTCATGGCAGCCGTGATCTTAGATTCCACATGGTTTATAATATTATGCATACTCTTACCTCCAGTGGTGGTGAAAAGGCCAGTAAAGTAATCACAAAACATGTTGCCTACCACCCCATTTTCGGTGACCCACTCATTCTGCTCATTTAACAGCCCATTGATGGAGTTTATGCGGCCACGTTCTTTTGCATGTGCATGAAAGAACCTGGTATTCCTGTCACCTTCCCGAAGCCACGAAATCCTAGAGCGCTGACGCCAATAAAGCTCATCCTCTACAACAAGTCGTTCCAACTTTACTTCCAAGTCCCGTTGTTTCATAAAATGGGTGTCATGTGGGGGAGTCGCCTTGACAGCTTCAATTTCAGATTGAACCTTTTTTATTTGAATTTGCCGACTCCGGAAAAGCTTAGAGCTCCAAGATTTTAATTGACCCGCACACATCTTAAGCCCCGGTACAACTTCAGCCCCCCCAGGTACAGTTGCCGCCCATACCCTCCTAATCACATCTTCACAGCCCTCCTCCCGGCACCAACGTTGTTCAAAGTGGAACCTGCGGCCGATGGGGGTCTGTGGGGTTGCACTAGCACGTGGCAATATCCGAACCAGGATGGGGATGTGATCGGACCCAGGAAATTGGATATGTTGTGACGTCAACTCCCCAAATAATTCATGCAAACCCGGATTCATCACAGCCCGATCCAGTCGTTCTTTAATATAGCTGATACCAGCACGTCTGCATTCCCAAGTAAAAGGATCACCTGTAAATGGAACAACAGAGAGATTGCAATCAAGTAAAGCCTCTCTAAAGTCATGCATTTGATGTTCAGGCCGATCCCGACCCCCCATTTTCTCTTCCGGAGATAGAATTTCATTAAAGTCACCTAGTATAAGCCATGGGCTGGTTTGAATTCCATTCAGACGTCTGAGTAATTCCCACAAGTGCCGTCTCTGACTAACAATAGGATTGCCATAGAAACCTGTAATACAAAAAGGAGGACTATTTGCATGTGTGCTCTGCATATCAATATGCCCAGTGGAGTAAGACAAAAGTTTCAGTTCCCATCCGTGCCTCCATAGCATAATTAGGCCTCCACACAAGCCTCGTCTACCCACAAACATCGATCCTTTCATCCCCAAAATGAGATGTAGATTTTCCATCTGTCTGTCCGTCATTTTTGTTTCCATCAAAAAAATGACGTTCGGCCTCTTTTCTCTCACAAGATTCTTGAGAGAGTCGAATGTCCGAGTATGCCGGAGTCCTCGGACATTCCAACTTAAGAGTATCATTGCTCGTGGTGGGCCGGAGCATCCGGTCCCACCACTTTAGCCCCTGGGGCTGAAACTAGTGCATCCATGAGTCGCCCTTTTTTCTTGGCCGCGACTACATCCTTTTCCTCTTCCTCCATTTTTCTCTTTCCCCCTCTTACTCTGTCTGCCACTTCAGAGATCACCAAGGATGAGGCCAGTGTAGGAAGAGTGCCTGCGGCCTGGGTATTTCCCTTGGGCATCGGGGGCCTGGCAATCATGCCCTCCCTCTTCCCCCCCGATGCCCCATCTGAGGACTGTAACACACGTTTGAGCACCCTGCTTAACTTTGAAATTTTGCTCCCTGTAGGCGTATCTTGTTTCTCCAAAGACCCCTCTGCTCCAAGTACTGCCCCCAGCACATCCATGTTTCCCAACTTTGCATTTGCCTCACCCAACAGCCCCAAATTCAGTGAAGCGTCTGGTAACCCCCCGACACCCCCCATTGTCTTTCTTGTATCTTGTTTTTCCCGTGCTGCTACTCTGGCGGAGCGACGCCGTTCCTCCTCCTCCTCCCGGTCAGCCATAATGGGAGATGCCGACCTGGTACTAGAAGGTGTAGGGTTTGACTTAAGCGCAGAGGTTCCTTTGCCTAATCCCTCCTGAATATTCTCAAAGATTGTCCCAAGCGGAACCGAATTCATGCCCGCATCGACATTCACAGCAGGGGTATCTAGCCTCGGGCAGTCCGCACCTGTACTCGGAAGGGTCGACAGAGAGACCGATTCCACACTTCCATCACCATCGGCGTTATTCATGGGCCTGGCATGCCGCACAGCCTGGGATTTGCGAACTGCCCCTTCAGTCACCTCTTCTACCACAGCCTCCACCGCCGCGACTACTTCCTCTGCAGAGCCCCCCCTTCCAGCGTCCACCGGATTAAATTTCCCTGGTTCACCCTTTGCTAACAGCCAATCCCCCCATTGGTATGAAGGATGTGACTTCTGTTCCTCTGAGATAAATTCACATGCTTTGGAGCTATGTCCAATTCGTCCACAAGCATGACAGTGATAGGGAAGTACACAAGCATGACAGTGATATGTCCAATTCGTTCATATCTAAACTCAACTGTCACCAACACACCCTCATCAAGAAGAAGCTTTTTCACCCGAGGCAACGGTCTCGTCACATCAAGTCGTACCCTAACACGAAGAAACCTGCCCACCAGATGCGCCGCAAAACCCCCTGCGACTTCCAGGCATTGTCCTATACCATCGCCAATGATCTTTCCAATTTCCTCCGTCATTAAGTCAAAAGGAATATTATGGCACTGCACCCAAAGATCCGCAAATTTGAGTTTCATCTGGGACGGTGCAATTCGGCCATTTGGTGTTTCAAGTATTACTAAGGCTTTATCAAAGGTCCATGGCGCCTGAAGGATCACCTGGTTCTTGTCCTCCACAAAAGCAAAGGTGAACAAAAAAAGATTAGGCCCCAAGTCCGTCACAGTCACTGCCCTCATTGCATCCCAAAGCTTCACCATGGTTTGTTTTAAAGCCATTCGATGGTAAGGTTTCTTTGTTAAAACCATCCCTACCAGGCTGCGCTGAAGCACTTCCCTATTTGTCATTGAGTTTGGTCGCGCAACCGGGATAGCATCAACCTCGTCTTCTGTCAAGATCAAAGTTTTGGAGAAGCTAGTTTCGATTTCCTCCATCAAACTTTCCCACACAAAACGTTGCTATCAATTGAGAGAGAGACCTGGAACTAGTCTCGACGTTGCCGCCCAGGTGAAGAAAACCCTAACCCTAGCCGCCAGGCGATGCCTTTGCGTAGAAGTTAGAGGTTTTGAAAAAACTCCCGCTTAGAGGAGGAGAGTACCCTTACTTATTGCTTCCCCCAATTTTGTTCCTTTTCATGCATGAGAGAATTAAATATAAAACATCTTGTGATGTTGAAATTTACCCTGTGAATTAATTATTACTTCTAATAGTGCAACATGTCTTGGTTCAGTATACAAATCAATAATAATTCAGTCTTTAATTTTATACATTGGTGTATGTTGCATGGCCATAAGGGGGAGGCATGGTCCATCTGGATAAGACACAATCATATTCAATTGCATGAAGTAGACCCACAATATCAATATGCAAGAAGCAATCATTAATGGGTTCGTTGATTATATTTATTATGATTATTGTGAGTGAGGGTATCGTCAACTTAATTTTATTATTATCAATAATACTCTACGCTATTGCCTTGATAAAAAAAATAAAAATAATACTCTATGCTATGCTATCAAGTAACAACAGCAGGAACACATTCAAACTTTTAAATTAAAAATAATAGTATTTTATTTATTTATATCTAGATTCATTTCGAATCCTAGCTAATTCATTTCTAATAAATAAGATATTAATATGTTATATGACACATCATTATTATTAGCAATAATGATAGGGATCCCACCTTATTTTTCCAACTTTTTTTTTTTCTCATTTTATGTGTCATTACTTTATTGGACATGGTATTTCCTTTTCTTTTTTAGATTTTATTTTTTATTTTTTAGTGTCCAATGTATGAATAATACATGTTTGAGAATAAATCCACAAGGATTCAACGGCCAATCATAGACCAACACGTGGCTAGTCAGGTCTTATTTAGTTATGACTTTTCAACGGTCAACTTGGTTAGACTCAACCTTCCACATCACCATGTCAGCTCAGTATTACAAGCACTGTTCAGATTGGATCGTATCAGCTCTTACTTCAGGGTTACTCAGATCTGATCCGAACTGGATCGACATTGGGATCTTCCAAGAATTTGAGTGTTCATCTTTTCTTGGATATCTCAGTTCAGCTCGGCATCGATCCGGTGATCATTCTCTCTAAATCTAGTCATAACCGGTTTACACTTGGAGAGATCAATACGTTATCTATTTGGTTGGCTCGGCCTAGCCCATCTATTTTTGATTTGATCACACATAGATTTCACATCCACACCTAGGAGACATATGTGTTCGGCTCGGCTCAGACTTCACCACCATTCTAGAAGATCAAGTTTGGACAAACCGCCATACTCGAGTGCACCTGACATGACCTTCTGACAGATGAGACATCTCAGCTCACAGCCATGACTATTAGAGCATTCCACTTGATCTTTCATACTTGCATTCAATGCAGCATTGAATGCAAAGGTGATGAGTAGCTGTGCATGCTACTGTTTCTGACCGAATACGTGGCCTCTTCTCAACCATCCATCTTCATACAGGTAACTTAAACCTCACATCTTCATTTGCCTGTATAAGTTGACTTATGTGCATAAAGGAAGGGGTTTACAATTTACTCACAAAATCCACACAAATACACCTACAATCAACTGAGAATATCCCAGAAGATCTTACATTGTTCTTCATATTCTCCCAAGTTCATACCTTAATCTTTCTTTGTTCTTGTTTGTTCTTCCTCAAACACCATCAAATACATATCATTGACTTCATCATTAGAGTGTATTTGGCTGGTACCATACTGGTCCAACTCCTTTGATCTTGTGTTTATGCAAGAAGATCTCACCAACATTAATCAGCAATCCAACAAGGTCTCGAATCAGCCATATCATCCATCCTAAGTTGTTGTATCTTTCTTACAGGAATTTGCATCAACAACACATAAGGTGGGAAAGAAAAGTTAGGAAAATAAGGTGGGATTCCTAGCACTACTGTATTATTAGGGGTAGGAATGGATCGATTTTTACCCAACAACTAATCCATTTTTTGGAGTCAGTTGCAACCGACAACCGACCTATAAAATTCAGGTCGGTTGGAACCACCCAACCCACCAACCTTGGTTCAGATATTAGTTTTGGATATAGGTGAAGTCAGACAACTGATCAACGGACTTGTGTTGAAATGTGAATTGTGATTGTGGCCCACCAAGGCCCAAACTTTGTGTTTTTGTCTATCTCTCACTCTCACCAATCAGCTCCACTTTCAAACTCTCTCATCTCATCTGCGATTTCAGCTCCTCTCTCAAACTTTTTCATTTCATCTCATCTGCCTCTCTCAGACTCATTCTCATCTCTTCGATTTCTTCTCTCCTTTCTCAGTCTCTCATCTTCTCTCATCAATGGCAACATTTCCTCCGATTCATCAAACCACAACACTTGATGTTGCACCGCTTGCTGCTTGCACCGTTCACTACGTTCACTCACTCCTTCAGGAACATAAGGGATCAAATTCGTTCATCAGTTGGTCTGTTGTTATCCCCAAGAGCTACTGCACTACGCCTAGCCTTCGGGGGGAAGGAAAGGAGATATTTTAGACTGTAGCCTACTGTTTAAGGCGAGTTCGGCGAAGGATACTATACTAGCCAGACCAAACGGAGGGTTATGTAACTCAAGCCTACTGCGGGCACGGGACATGCCATAGGTCGCTGAAAGAATGAAATCATCAGAGACTGTACCTGGGCTAAGAAGCGGAGCAAAGCTCAACAGAACTAGCCACACATCGACAACTAACCGGGGTTCACTCCCTAAAGAGGACGTGTTAAAGCAATAAATATCATAGATCTCAGACACCACGTGCAAAAAAATTTGTTATTTCATAGGGGAAAAATACCTTACTTAAAATAAGGAATTAGTGGAATATGCCAGAAAGAAAATAGAGGAGCGAGGCGGACATCGGCACGTGCGTGGAGGCTAAGGCAGGTAAGTTCACATAAGGGTCTGAGCTCATATGTCGTACTCTATCATTGGCTCGTCGACAACCTCTTCCATCTCTGCTCATCATTGGCGATAGCGACCACAAGACCGACCTCCCCCACCAATCTGCTCAACTCGTCACTCTCTCTGTCTATCTACCTCTCTGACTCTCTCTGTTTCACATGAATCGGAATGTAATGGATCGGGTGGGGCTCGAATCCAAAACGATCGAGGCTGCCATGAAATCCAGACTGCCATCACGATTGTGATCCAGATCAAAGAAAAAGTTAAGGTCAATCCAACTGTACTCGCTTTGTAATTGGTATTTTGTGTTTTGTGTTTTGTGTCTGCTTATCAATTTTGATTGCTTGAGATCAATAGAACTAGTTCAATTTTCCCCAATTTTGATTGCTTGAGATATGCCTTCAATTAGTTCGGTTGTTGGATGATTGACTCGACCTCAACCGAAAAATTCAAGTGCCAACCATCAATTAACCGACCCACAACAGTCGAATCGGTTGTTGGTTTTGGAAAATCACCAAAGACGATTGGTCGAGTGGGTCAGTTATTTGGCCAATATGCAACCGATCCAACTCATTCTCAACCTTAATTATTATATTGCTATTGTTATTATTGTCAATTAGGCATCTTCAATATGTTCTTGCTACGAAAATATATATTTTCATAATTTTTTTTATAAGTATTGCCTCTTTAACACCCAAAATAAAGAAAACTAAATAACAGCTCAAACACGATTAACATCAACTAAATCCTCGAAAACAACAAACTCTACTATTGGAAGGCGGAAAAAAAGAAGACATATTTTCATCATTTCATGTGCTTTTAAAACCTCAAATTTATGCATAAAGAAATTTGAAAAGGTTTTTGTTTATAAAATTTGGGACTTTATGGATGACCACGTCATCATTCAATCCATTTTATTAACAAAGTTAATGATATTAATTTGATTGCAATCTGATATGAATTACAGGATATGATTGTACGTTTTAAAACTATAAAGACGAAATTGAAAAATCCAACAAATTAAGTGAATTAAAAATATAATTTTTTTTTTAGTTATATTAGAAGGATTAAACCGTTAATCTATCATAATTTTAACCTATAATCCTATCTCAGGCTAACTCCAAGGCCGATTAAAAGTGTAATTTAGCCTAACCTTTTTTTTTTTGGTCAATTAATTTAGCCTAAGCCTAACCTAAAGTATGATTTATTACATGGGCATTGACCAAGTCATAGGAAGTAGGAAGATATATTGCTCACAATTTTTAAGCCTCAAGTTTTTGCCAGCGTCATGAGTGAGTCATGTGGTTGTTACTTGTTAGTGTTTGTTTGCGGTCCCAATTGGGAATTCCCATGTGGAATCTTCAATCTTAGGCCTAACGCAACCCATGCCACGCCAAGAGTTGTTTCACACACACAACCTGCTGCATACGCATCTATGAATCATAATCATGCACTTGTTATACCACAAAATCATATAATAAATTTTTTTTTTTTCAAGGTGTTCTTGGCCAAAATTATGACAATTCTCATGCTTCATTTCCAAACTAGTTGTTGTAAATTTTATTCACTTAGAAGAAGTACTCAAAACTAAAACACTATAACAACTTACAAGTTACAATTCATTAGTTATAGAAAATACTATTATAATCACACAAAGATACTTCGTTCTCTCAGTGCAAACGATTAAAGAATATGCGCCGCAAATTTTTTATTTCAAAATTACGCTCATAGCTTTAAAAAACGACAATTCTCACGCCTTAAGTTTCTTCTTTCTTTTTGTTTTTTTAAGAAAAAAAAAATGTTGATGTAAGGTGACCATGAAATGTGCAATCTTGAGCATCTTTCATGGCCTATGAAGGTAGGTATTCATTTTAGCCAACATGGTATAATAAAAGTTGATGGCTATTTTCATATTGATTGTCTAATTTCTAAAGTCTTCCATGTCTAAAACTATAGGTGGGATTGCAGAGTTACGTATGAATTATTGGAGCCATTAGTTTTAATTGAGCCAAAATGCATGTTTGGAAATATTTGTCTTTAATTTGAACAGTTCATCGTTTGTTCATGAAATAGAATTTAGAAGGAAATTAATGCGTACTAAATGTTGGGACCATCACAATATCACATATTCTTGTGGCAACCATCAGCAGCTCATTCTGAATTAAGAAATTGACAATGCCAATTACATCAAACTTTTGGGCTTATTTTTGTCTCTTTGACAAAAGCTATTCCTCAGCTTTTAAAACTATACACGTCTTCTTTTTTTGTTATAGCCTAATTGGTTGTGTCGTGTATACGTTTGTGACACAGACATCAGAGGAATTGAACACAAATTGAGTGCGTTGAATATCAATAGGAACATAATTATTATACATCATACATATAATATAAGACTACACACAATTTCATTATCTGTCACAAATGAGTAAATGAGGTCACTTGACCCTATGAGATTAACAATCTTCCATTAAATGTAGCTGTTTGACCTATTGAGTATTGTTGTATTCATTAAAAATAGGAGTAGCCACAATTTGTTTAAAGTAGGGGTAGGAATGAGTTGGGTCGGTTGCATATTGGCCAAATAATTGATCCAATCCGACAATGCCGATAAGACCATTTCTGACAACCAACAACCGACTCACCTATTGTGGATCGGTTGCGAGTCTGATAAGGCCAATATAAATAGGTCGGTTGAAATTATTAGACCAACATTTGATTAATTTCAAAACTAACATTCGAACCAACTTTGATGGGTCAGTTGGTATTATCAAACCAACTTGATGGGTCTGTTGTTGGTAAAATTATCGGTTGACCGATATAGATCGGTTGGCTGGTAATGGCCGATAAAACCAACTCATTCCCACCCCTAGTTTAAAAAAAAAGTCTCAAAGATAAAAATGCAATTAATTCTCATTTCTCCAAGAAAAAGAATTTCACATGAGAACTTCTTCATCTTACCTCCATAAGGAAAATTTACTGAATCCACTACTGCACATAACTCATTTATTAATTAGTTCGAATTGAGTCAAATTTGGATTGACACGATTAGCTTATTTATTTTTCATTAAAATTAAACCCAAAACATCAAATATATAACAATAATAATAAAAATAAAAATTAAACATTTAAGTTAAATTTCTAGATAGAGTATAACCATATTAAATAAGTAACATGTTATAAAACATATTTGAATTCTCTACTAATCTTTATGTGTTGATATCATACTAATCAGAAGGTGTGAACATGACACAATTACTAAATATGTCAATTTGTATCATTTTTGAGTTAAGACGGAATGACTCAAAACATGAACTATCTATTAAATGTCCTAAACAGATTGAAACGATTGCAATACGAACATAATTATACCCAATGAACCTGTTTATTTTGTATTTTTTTTCAGATCATATTATTGTGTCTTGTTAAGATTTACACTCTAATAAAATAGGATACTCACTATACATTGCAATTTATACATCCAACATTGAAATAGTTCACAAAACTTGTTAGATATTAAAACCCTGACCTCCAATAGATAAATTAATATCTGACACCTAATTTGACTGGAGAAATTAATATGATTTCTGTGTGTTTTTGACAGATATGTACAAATTAATATAGTCCAGCCACCTTCCAGAATTCATAGAAAGATCAATTCATGAGGTGTCAAAATTTCAAAAAAGTAATAAAGACAAGATTTTCAAACTTGAGAGTAATGACAAGACAAATTTAAATTTTCTGATCACAACCATATATAGGGGCTGCTTAAGCTTCACATTATCAGATTGACAAGATCAGTGTTTTGTCACCTACGACGACAACTCTTCCACATAATCCCAAAACGACACCCTATTTCATGTACCAATAAAACAAATCTCCATCCTCGATCATCATCAGCAAGATCCATGCATCTTTTCATTTTCTTTGTTTTTTATAAGATTGACTTATTTTATGTTTTGCAAATAATATTTTGTTGTTAATACCTAATAGTGGCGGATCCAGTAATATTTTCTCACGGAAAAAAAGAATGAAGAAGTTATCAAATACCTAATTTGAAGAGAAAAACCTGAAATGCTCCTCATATTCTTCTTATAAAATCAGTTGCCTCTTTGAGACATTTTTGCAAACACATTATCTCCCAGTTTTAAGAATCATACCAACATTCATTGGGTCAAACATCTAAAATGTAAGGGAAAAGATAGAGAGAGAGAAGAAATGTTTTGTTCTCCTTTTAAAACTTACTAGACATGTGTTGTTAAACTGTAAATGTGAATCGTAAATTTCAACAACAATTTACTTAAACAATGGTTCAGATTGGCTATCAATCTGACAATCTAACATGACAATTCACAATGCTGCTCACTAAATGTTTTCTTATTAAATCTTACTCAAACATGTGTTATATTGCTATCTTTAGTATCACAATTTACACATTTATATATGTTTTTAAAGTATTAATAGGGTCACATTTTTTTTTCACATCATGTTGTTAGACTATCTATTGAACCCATTCATACAAATAGAAATACTACACCGGTTGTTTAAATTGACAATCTAACAACATATATCCAAAATTTTTATCAAGAAATCGATCAATGATTACATGATATGTTATAATACCTATTAATAAAAATGCTATTACATACAAAATATTGTCAATTATGATTAATCAATTACTATCTATGAGTTTTGAACTTAAGACTTACTCCAATAAAGGAAAACTAAATGTCATCTACTAGACCAAATAATCATTAGTTATCTAATATCTAATATATTTTGTCACGCATATATAATAATATTCCAAGACCATTGGTTTACAATTTTTTTTTTTTTTGTAATCGAGAGTATCCTAGATTAGTTTACATGCACCAGACTAATCTCTTGAGCTGGTCAAAGTAAGACAATACACACTGAAATTCACAAAAGATTTTACCTCCTTTGCTACTTGGCTCCAAAGGTCAAACTAGATACTCAAACTTGAATCCTTGGATTTACAGCTACACCTCCAAACCAAACTCCTCTAATACCTTATATAAAATATTATTTACAATTTTTGTTGGTAACACTCATCTTGTATAAAATATCATTTATACATGGCAGAAAAATCTTATATCATAAAAATCCAAACACGTAACAGACATGTTTTATCTTTAGCTAAACGTGAACAGAGGGAGAAATAGTTGAATATATGGAGGTGATGACGGTTGAATAAGGAGGAAATGCGGAAAGAGAGAGAGAGAAAGAGAAGGAAGAAGTGGGAAACCAACTAAACTTATTTTTGCTTCACTTGAAAACCTTCCTCTTCAGTCAATCAATTCAATCATCATCCTTTGTGTCATTGCAAATTGCAACTTTCCAGTCACTCTCACCATAAATCTCACTTCCTATCTCTTTCTTTCATTTCCCATTTCTCATTTTCTCATTAATTTTCCATTAAAGTCTCCTTCTTCATGGCTCTCAAGCTCCCTTTCAAGATAAAGTTTTCTGGGTTTCTGGGTATAAATTTAGTTCTGTGTTAGAATTCAAAATTCGTGTGCTGCAACAATTCCTCCAAGCTAAAAGCTTGCATTTCCTTCTCAAAGCTTTGTAAAGGAACTAAAAGTTGTTTCAGGTACTTCTCTCTCTCTCTCTCTCTCTCTCTCTCTCTCTCTCTCTCTCTCTCTCTCTCTCTCTCTCTCTCTCTGTTTCTAATGTTTTTCCTTGTAGAAATTTATAATCTTGGGTATGCAAGTTTTGTATAGTTTATGCTTTTCGCTTGGTTGTTTAACAAGAATTTTCATAAGGGAACACTTTCCATCAAAACAAACAGGAAATGTTTGCTCATACAAAACTTTGATTAGTACTTTAGCAGTCAATCACACACTTATAGAGGCAGCTGCAGAGCTGCTAAAATCTGGGTAACACACAGAAAAAGATATTTTGGCTTGACTTTCGTCCTTTTCCTCTTTTTGTTCTTTAATTTTCAATTATCTGCGGAAGAGTTATTTTAGATGTTTCAACTTTCTAGGCAAAAGATTTCTTGGGGAAATGAATTAATGGCCATGGCCTATTGGCTTGTCTGTTTCTCACATGTTCCACCTTCAAAAGGTAGCTTTGATTATTTTTTTTTTTCTCTAAATAAACAAATCTTATTAGGTATGAATTGTTGAATAAAACACATAGGTGGGACAACACCTGTGTTTGCACCATAGAAAGTTTTGTCCCTTATAGGGCCAACCTTATGCTCAAATTTGTTTTTCTAATCATGCTTTCCAAGTAATCTTTTAATTTAATTACTATTTGTCTTTCATTTACTTGTGCATAATTAATTTCAAAGTACCACAAAACTATGCAACCCCAAGAGAAAAGTTAACTAAATAAGTGTGTTATTATTTGGGTCATCCGGAGTTTCTATTTCTTTCTACTCATTGTCTAATCTGATGCTGTAACTAAGTAACTTTGGTTTTATCTTCTATAGCTAAGCTCTGATTCAATCATCATGGCAAGGATGACACCACCAAAGAGCCCTATGGTATGTGAGAAGTACCACACAGGTTGTATGTGGCGTTTATATAGCCTATTCGACCTCCGCCAAGGTCATTCTAAGACGAAGCTGCTTTCAGATAGGAGGCATTTAGAGAGACTTGGTAAGAAATATTTAATCATATGCATAATGAAAAATGCAAGTCTTTCTGAACTGCTTTTACTACATGCACAATTGTGAACTTAACGATGCTGAAGTAAGATGTTGTTGCTTGTCTTGGTTGTTTCACAATGTGCTAGCTGTTAGACCTACCAGGGAATGCAAATTAGTAAAAGTACTGAATAAGATATACCTTCAATGGAGTAGGTATGAGTTCAAAAGAAAAAAAAAATGATTGAAATTTTTTAAAAACTTTTTTATCTATTTATTTGTCTTTGTTTGCAGACAATGGAAATTTTATGACCAAGCAGGATTTGCCTAACAAATTTGACCAGAAGCGCCAAAGCGTAGATGTAAGTTCCACCAACCTACTTTTATGGTCAAACTTAGTGCTTGTTCAGCAGACTGATGACTTATGATGCACGATGCCTGTTAGCCTTTTTATTTTGAAGACTAGGGAAAATAATCAATTAAATTTTTTTGTTGGTTTTAACTTATATATATATTGTTAAAACATTATTTGATCAATTAATGGAGCAATTAGGCAAGAGAAATAGATGGAATTGATACCTAATAGCTCCTCAAAGCACCTGGGAGAAGAAAAAAATTAGTCATGGTAGACAAAATTTCAAATTTTGAGAGCTGATTAACTTTAATTTATTCATGTTATTAGATTTATATATTCTTCTGCCGGCTTGTCTCTTTCTATACATGAAAGTCTTCATTTTTTCTTTGTTTTCCTTAATATTCTCTCACGTAATTGACCGCTGCTACTTGATCAAGTAAAGCATTAAAAGAAGTGAGCTGATTATCAACTTTAATTGTTTCAGGGTAGAATGAAGAACAAACCTCAAACAGTTGATTCTGATATGGAAAGTAAAAGAAATCTTGAGGGGGAAGAGTTGTCCACTGAGCAACAGATTAAGAAGATTGCCACTGATGAAATGAAACATATGCAATCTAATTCTAAGCTTGTTGGTCATTTACCAAAGAATAATGGAAAGGCTAGCACAACTCGTCAGAGATCTCATCATACACCTCTTCATGGTCTAAAAGATGAAACTAAGCATCGTAAACCTTCATCTTCAATTTCAGTGGAGAACTCTTTAAATAAGCTCTACTCAGCAGCATTACCAGAAGTATCCCGCAAAGAGGTGCATGGAAAGGATCGAAGAGGATGCAGTTGTAAAAGTATTAATATTGTGAATAATGACCAGCTTAATGAGATCAATCTTCTGCCAGCACAGATGAATGCAGCTGAGGCCATCGTAAATCAGAAATTCATTGATGGAAAGTGCCTCAGAAGAGAAGGGGTGAACCAGCAGTCAAAACAATTATCAGATGCATTACAGATTTTGAATTCGAATAAAGAATTATTTATAAAACTCCTACAAGACCCGAACTCTCTGCTAGTAAAACACATCCAAGACCTCAGAGAATCTCAAGCAGAAAAACATGAGAGTAAATCTCTCTCTGAAGCTAACATTTCAGGATATTGGACAAGTAAAGCAAGGAAAAGTGAAGATCCTGCCAGTATTCACAAGTTGAACTCCTGTGATATATACCCATCTAAGGAAGGTGGTGATTCCCAATTTTCAGAGAGAATAATTGTTTTAAAGCCTGGACCAACGAGCATGCAAAACTCTGCAGGCAGTATCAATGATTCCTCGTCTCAGCAATCTTATTACATTGTGAGAAATAATGGGCAGAACAAAAGGCCTGAAAATTTTTCCTTTAGTCATATAAAGAGGAAATTGAGACATGCTATAGGGGTAAGCAGAAAAGAGCAGCAGTCCAAGTTAATCAATGGTACATTACACGGATCTCCCTGCCAAGGCTCAGAAGATGGTTGTAAAGGAAAAGGTGTGGAGATCATTAGAAATTCACCTGGTTTGATTGATGTTGATAGTGGGGGAATGACCAAGTCTTCTTATGATATCAACAAAAGAGACAACATTGGCAAGTTGAAAGAATATGAATCGAGCATTGGACATGAAGCTGCATCAATCAGTGGAAGTGGTCTTGGAAACTCAAACATTTTGGTTGTTAGCCATCCCAAGCAAAAGGAATCTGGAAGTCTTGTGGAGGCTAGGAAACATCTCTCAGAATCGTTAAACAATGGAAACAAGGATAAGAGCTACTTTGAAAAGCAGGCACAGAAAACCTGGGGAAGGGTGAAATCATTTCCTGAGTATGACTTCTTGCCTACACGCAGTCCTGTAAGGGAATGGGAAAGTAGGTTTTGTAATTATCAGATGAGATTTTCACCCTATAGCAGTTGCCAAGTGGTATATGAGAACAAGTGGAGGCTTCAGAAAGAAAAGAAAACCGGCTGCTCAAGCCCACTGAGGCAAGACATAGAGGTGTCCCCTGAAACAACCAGCTGCATGGAGAAGACCACTAGAACAGAAACTAATGATGCTATATACCAAGGAGAAACTGATGCTTCAGAAACAGTCTCTGAAGTAGATTGCACAGACAAGGCTCTTGATCAGAGCACAGATACAACCAATATGTTCGAGGAAAATGAATGTTTTAAGAGCTCAACACTGGTAAATTGCTCATATTGATTTTTCTCTCTCAAATTATAAAGGAACTATTCTTTCTACCATCCGTCGCCTGTTGTTTTTCTTTTTATGCTGCCAATTTACATGCTTTATTCCATTGTCTTGTTATTGATATTGAGCTTGTTCTGGATTCATTTTTTTAGGATCAGCCATCAACATCTTCACCAGATTTTTTCCCATCAACTCCTTCAAGAATTCAGAGAGTGGAAGATTCTGATGGCAGCGCAGATAAAGGGGAGCAGCCAAGTCCAGTTTCCATACTTGAGCAGTTTCTTGTGGATGTCACTAGCCCCACAAGCACCATATCTGAACCTGGTAGGCCTTCATCAGGAACTACCAGTATTCCTGTTTTTCCTTTTTCCGCTCACTTATCTAACTGAGTTAACCAAACTATATTTCTGCAGCTGAAGAGCACCATTCTGCTCCTCTTCGGAGGTCCCCTTTGGACCCGGAAATTAGTATAGCCTCTTCTTTGAATGAAAATGGTTTGATCTCTGAGTACATAAGGGCAGTGCTGCAAGCTTCCAGCTTAAATTGGGATGAAGTCTCAATGATGTGCCATTCAGACCAACTGCTTGAGCCATTCTTGTTCAATGCAGTAAGTTTGCAGGCCAACCAATTCCATGGGGACCGTAGGCTCCTCTTTGACTGTATAAATGAAGTCCTTGCCGACTTATATCATAGTCATCTTCGGTGCACTCCTTGGGTGTCACTTATCATGCCAAATGCCCTGCAACAACTTTCCATTGAGAAAGCTGTCATTCATGAAGTGATGAAAGATGTTGATTGGCACCTCTTACTGCAGCCATCACCACGGACGATGCAGCAGCTCATTGAAAAGGACATAGCACGATCTGGAACATGGCTTAATATCCGAAATGATGCTGAAGATGTCATATTTGAGATGGTAGAAGATGTTTTAGAAGAATTGATAATGGAAACCATACTTTAGCTGCACTTCTGAAAGAATTGTATATTGCTATATACATGCACTTTTGTCTGCACTGGACCAAGGAAATTAGGCAGCTTGGGTGGGTTAGAACAATAGTGACTCCTTCAACACATCATGCAAATACAAGCTTAGAAGTTTACTACATTGGGAGATGGGATACGGAATTTTCTTGCTGACATACAGAAGATCGGTCTGCGTATCCTTGAATCTGTTAGAAATTTAGAAGACTCAAGTTCCCTGTATACTGTGTATAGTTTATATTAAACCACTTATAGCTACTAATTAGTGACTTTTCCAAAAAAAAATTTTCTCTAAGAAGATCTCTAGTGGATAGAAGGAATTTCAGATTTGGGCTGCTCAATTCTTATTGGTCCTCACCCTTCTGGGAGAGATGCCTTACAGGGAGATGTTCTCGTTGGGATGGCTAGGACATGTTACACAACTAAATTGGATAATAATGTATATTAATCTAACATTCCCTGTGTTGTGTGCTTGGGTAGTGTCAAGTGTGTAGTAGTGTGTAGAGTGTTGTTTGTTGTTGGCCCTGGGGTCCCAATTTACCAAAAACAGAGAAAAAAAAAAAAAAAAAACTGTATGAAACGATGAGTTGTCCACTTGTCCATGCATTTTTACTGCTTTCTTAAAATTGAGGCTTTTATTTTATTAAATTGAAACTTTTTGGGTATTATTAATTGATAAACAACTTACTATTCTTGATGGATGATACTGCAGTTTATGATGATCCTGCAGATTATGCTCTCTGTATTTTAAAACATTATCTTGCTTGCAACTTCCCAATCTCTTATTATTTTCCATGAAAACACAAGCATATTTATGAGAGATATAGAATCAAAATTAAGAACAAGGCTTATTTAGTAGTTAGCCCCTGAAAGTAATTTCAGTTCTCACTTTACCCCCTAAGGTTTATTTTGTATCACATTACCTCCTGAAACTAATTCTCATGTATCACTTTGTCCACTTCATATTTTTACAAACTTTGAAAATTAATTCAAAATAGCTCCGGACTCAGAAAAATATACGAAAAATTCCTACAGACTTGTCTTTACTAATATTAATTTAATATGGGGTTAAATTACCAATTTTTTATCAGAGTGTTTCCAAAAAATTAAAATATTCTAGACTCTTTGGAAATTCATAGGATAATCTCTCGAACTCCAAAAATATAAAGTTTACACCATTGGTCTTTTAAACAGTAACACTACTTTTTTTGTAAACGCTTGCTACCCAAAAGACCTTATAAAATAAATTCTAGAATTTCCATTAAGTCTCGGAAGAATTCTCTAAAACAAGTTTTTGGTAATTTCCAAAATATTTGTGAGAATTTTAGAATTTTTATTGAGGAAAATTTATTTTAATTTTCTAGAAATAAATTTGGACTTCTCAAATTTTTTGGAAACTCTCAGAGAGCAAATTGGTAATTTGACCCCATAATAAATTAGAACTAGTCAAGACAAGTTCAAATGAATTTTTCGTATATTTTTTTGAATCCAGGGTTATTTTTAATTAATTTTTAAATTTTGTAAAAATATGAAATGGGTAAAGTAATACACGATAATTAATTTTAGGCGATAATGTAATACAAAATAAATCTTAGAGGATAAAGTGAGACTTAAAAATACTTTCAGAAGCAAACTAGTAAATAAGTCTACATAAGAGAGGAGGGTACCATAGCTATATTTGATACACTGGTCTACTGAGCAGCCAAGTTTGCTTTGGCAATGGCGATCCACAACTTTCTGAGCTTGATCAGGAGGACATTGCCCCACACATTCTTGACACATATTATAGGTAGCAAACTGCAAGTGTGAATAGTCAGTAAAACCAAGCACCCAAGGACACTTTTTATAGGTCGCATGAATCCATGATTGTCTAAATCATAATTATTATACCATTTAAAGCAGGCTCATAAAATCAGATATGGGGAGATATTGTTCATAACTCAAAATCTCAAGTACTACTAAATTTCCTAGTCATTAATTAGCCCAACATATCCTTAGGATTTTCTTTAATAAATGCAAGTAAATTTCAACTAGTTTCTTTTACTTTATTCAGCTTTCGAAGAGTGGGCAGATTTTGCTCATAACTCAAAATATCTCAACTACTACTAGATTTGCTAGTCATTGGTTGAATATATAGTCCATCCTTGAGATTTTCCTTTATTAAGGCAAGCCAGTTTCAAGTAATTTAATTTCTTTTATTTTATTTTCTTTTTAAAGAGTGGATATATATACTTTGTAAGAGGTGAACCTCTATATTTAATGCCAGCTTGATTCTATATTCAAAAAATATATCACCTTTGATCAAGTCAGTGAGGAAGAAAATATTACTTTTACATCTATAATAAAATTAAAGACTCCAACTATTATTTCAACTTTTATGAAATTTGGATTCTTTGCTTCTTTTTTCTTGACACATGACATTATAGTTTTTTTTCTTATAATATAAATGAGGTCCAAAGTAAACAAAGATATAAATAAATGAGATATTGTTGCATGGATTGCTATATAAAAAGTTAGAATAAAAGTTGGTGCCTATCATACTACCCACTCTATATATACATGTGAATTTCTTAGGCAATTGATATCAATATGAATATCCAATTTGCACTCTAATTAATTAATATCAGTGATCTGTCATATATAATTGTCTGATTTCATATATCATACTGAAACTCAGAGTACATAAGCTGGTTCTATATATGACAAAGGCTGCTAGAAATTCCAACAAAGTGATGGCTATACTATTTCTGGCAATATTTGCTATCCTTTTTGGTGCAAATGCAGACCAAGGATGGGGAAGAATATCAAAAGAAGAAGACCTGGAGTTGGATCGACAGCTTAAACTTATCAATAAACCTGCAATCAAGAGTTTCCAGGTAACTTAGATGCTGAATTTAATACTAGCTGAGAGAGACTATAACATATTGAATATTCACTCGTTTGTAACAATCTTTGTTTTTCTCTTTTTCCACCAACAGACTGAATATGGTGACATTGTAGATTGCATTGACATCTACAAACAGCTTGCTTTCGATCATCCTATCCTCAAGAACCATACTATTCAGGTAAACGAATAATTCTTTGTGTGTTTGCTTCAATGGTATGTGCGCGTGTGAGTGATTGACAATCGTTGATTGGTGTGGATGTCACACCAATTAGTAATTCAGAACGGAACTAATCAAATACAAAGTGAGATCTAAATTTGTTCCATTTCACGTGCCTTTATAAAGTTGTAATTGTCACAAGTTTTCTCGCCTTGAATTTAAACCGCCAGTTATGATTCAAAATCGCGGCCATACGAACCCTAACAAAACTCTTTATACAATGCAGATAAAACCTACAACCATGCCTGAAGGAATGAGAAATGAAGATTTGACAAGGGATGCATACTCACAATATGTGCCCAAGAACATACAGTGCCCACCAGGATCAGTGCCCATAAGAAGGACGACAAAGGAAGATTTAATCATGGACAAAAATTATGCAAATACTCATAAGCAAAGCTCCATTATGACGGGCACACAAGTAATTAAGTAAATTTGTCATTTAATAAAATAAAAAACTATTTTAGCGCATGCTAGTATTTTCTTGTCAAATATTGATATGTTATATTGTTAAATTATCATCGATCTAAACAACATATTCATTCAAGGTCTAAATTACCAATGGAGCATTTCTTTATGGAGAACATTTCTTTATGTTATATTGTTATATTATGTTATATTGTTAGATCGATTGATGATTTCAAAATATAGCACGACAAGAATATTTCTTTACTTATTTGCTGTCCATGAAATTAGTCTGCAGTGGTGGAATTTAAAAGCCAAATATATGGAGGAAGAGGACGGCTTAGTATATGGAATCCCAGTGTACAGCCTAATACTCAATTTAGCCTTGGTGGTATGTGGGTTTCAAATGGCCCTAAGGAGCAGATACAAGCTGGATGGGGAGTAAGTTTATGCTGCAAAACCACTTCTCTTTTTCTTCCTTATATACCTTCATATTATTTTTTATGGTAAATGTAGATTTTTATTTTTGATTCGGTAAATTTAGACTTTATTGTGATAAAAATAAATATTAAAAAAAAAAAAAACTAACGAACGTTTGAAATTGACATAGTGTAATTAAGATAAAATTCCCTTATCCTAGTTAAACGTGACGTACTTAGCATCATCAATAGAGACAAGAGAGGGTTGAGACATTAAGAAATTTTTCACATATATATGAATAAAAAGATTGTCACTCAGTATCATGTTTACACTATTTATCGAACGTCACTAGGCGACAATAACAGCAGTTCTTCTCTAAAGAGGATGTCCACAAATTTCAAAATTTGCTAATGCTGATACAATGTTGATATGAGATAGACAGTGTGTCAACATGAAATTTCAAAACTTACTGCAGCATATCAAAATTTGCTACAGCACATCATCTGTATCGACATACTGTCTACCCCATGTCCATACTGTATCGACGTCCGTAAATTTTGAAATTTACGGATGTCCTCTCTTGATAAAACCCCACAATAACAGATGTAACTAAGATGTTACAGAATTAATTGCAATGACATTAATTGTTTGCTTGCTTTTTCACAACCTTTCAGGTTACTCCAAATCTATATCCGGATTCCCATCCCAGCAGACTTTATACCTACTGGACTGTAATTCTCAACTCTCAAACTTTCAATTTCTATCCTTTTTTTTTTTTGTGTGGTCACTTTGCTAGCTTTTAAAATTTTGTCCCCCATTAATATGATTATGTGCCGTTAATTACCATATTGATTAATGTTCTTGCAGGCAGATGGTTACGAGAAGACTGGTTGCTTCAATGTTTTTTGTCCAGGATTTGTACAAACTAGCCCCGAAATAACCCTTGGCCTCCCTTTGCCATCTTCTACTTACAGGGGCCAACAATATGATATACTACTCAGTTTGCATCAGGTACTATAAAACAGTTACATATAGACTCATATACCATATTTACTAATCTTATTATTATTAATTACATTTAGAGAAACGAAATATATTCACTTGCAGAGGTCGGTACATACGTACTATTAGAATAATATCCCACATCGGGTGTAAAAAACATTACCTTATATATAATTGCGTGAACTTGACCTATTTACAAATAGGGTTTTTTGTTGGATAATCTAATTTCTTTCGCGTCATTTTTATTAGTAAATATGAGATACATGTTTTTTGACGACTTTAAGTCGTGCAAAGTTGGTTAATGAGTCCGGTACACTATGTCATCTTTAAAGGGTTTACATATTCAAATATTTTTTTCAATCTTAAGAGTAAAGAGTAAAAAATAAAATAGGTTCGTAACACTTTTTAACTATGAATGAAATTATATCTAATATATTTACCGGCGATCTTAAATTTAAATTATACGGTTAGTATTAAAACCAACAAAAATAAGGAAAGCAAAGAATTCAAATCAATGTACAAAGTTTTATCAAAACACCTCAACATTGGTGTGTGTACAATTAAACATCTAATCCATATACATTACGCTTTGATGATAGGATCGTGCTACAGGGAATTGGTGGCTCATGCTCGAAGACAAATACATTGGTTACTGGCCCAAAGTGTTGTTCAGTAGTTTGGGCCAAGGGGCCTCTGTTATTTCATGGGGAGGGAAAATCTCAAGCCCATTAAATGTACTAACCCCACCAATGGGAAGTGGTCATTTTCCAGAAGAAGGTTATGGCAAGTCCGCATATGTCGGTCAGATCAAAGTGGTTACTGATGCAGCTTATGATGATCCTGCAGATGGGGCTCTCCAAATGAATGCTGATAAGCCTTATTGCTACAATGCTAGACATGAGAATGTGGGCCAGGCTGGATTGGGCCATGTTGTTTATTTTGGAGGCCCAGGGAATTGTACATTTTAGTGAATTTCCCACCTGCATCTTTGTCATGAGAATAATTTGAAGGATTTTGCTGATTTAAAGCCTTGCACTCTAATAATGGCTTGCTTAATTTTGAATGACAGTGACAATATATCATGTCTTTAAGATACTAATATATAATAGCTTGTGAATTACTATTTGGGCAATGGCAATATAGAATGCCCTTAACATATTAATATATATATAATTGCTTGTCAAATATAATAATTTGTGAGAAGAGATTTTGAATTAAAATCTTATAGAAGATTGTTGTTGATTAATTAAAAAGAAAATTTAACATGTTATTGGAGTCACCATCCTATCGCAACCATTACTACCATCCTGGTCTCTATCTCATTTGCCGCTAGCACCACCACGGTATCACCTCACCTCCACCGATGCTGCTGCCACACTCTCCTCCACGACTATTGCCGCTATCATTGCCACCAACTCCACCATATTGACACCATCATCTTAATCCTATTGCCACCACTGTCGTTATTGTCAACATTTAACACTACATCTCTATCACATACATCAAATTTAAATTCTTATAATGCTTAAATACGTTAATTATTTTTTTACAATTTCATAACTGGAAGTCTGTAATCCCCATCTTTATAAATTCCATTATTCCATATTTTTCTTTTGTTTTCCCAAGAGTCCAAATGAAAATCAAGTCAACATTAACCATGAAGAAAATAAATTAAGAAACAAGGATGAGTGGATGACTAACCAAAGGCCCCCACTTCCCGCCAAACCTTCCAAAACCCTAATTTTCCCTTTTTGTTCCTTTCCTTAAACCCCAACTCTCTCCACTGTACACACTCACAGAGTCACAGCCACTCGCAATCAACCCCCAAAACCCCTCCTCCCATAAACCCTAGCCACCATCACCACAACCAAACCCAACCCACCATCACCACAACCAAACCCAACCCACCATGGACCCCAAAGCCGTGAAATCGGACCTGGTTCTGATCCTCGACTTCGGCTCCCAGTACACCCATCTCATCACCCGCCGAATCCGATCCCTCTCCATCTTCTCTCTCTGCATCTCCGGCACCAGCCCTCTCAAATCCATCACCGACCTCAACCCCCGCGTCGTCATCCTCTCCGGTGGGCCCCACTCGGTTCACACCCCCGACTCCCCAAGCTTCCCGGCTGGGTTCGCCGAGTGGGCTGAGGCCAACGGCGTCTTCGTGCTCGGCATCTGCTACGGGCTCCAGCTGATTGTGCAGAGGCTTGGCGGGGAAGTTAGGGTTGGGGAGAAGCAGGAGTATGGGAGGATGGAGATTTCGGTGGAGAGAAGCTCTGGGCTTTTTGGGTCCAAGAGCGTTGGGGACAGGCAGGTGGTTTGGATGAGCCACGGCGACGAGGTGGCGAAGCTGCCCCACGGGTTCGAGGTTGCGGCGCGGAGCCAGCAGGGTTTGGTGGCTGCTGTGGAGAGTCAGTCTAGGAGGTTCTATGGATTGCAGTACCACCCGGAGGTAATTGTGGTTTGGATTTTCAGCTTTTTTTGCTGTTGTTTAGTTTGTATTTGCTGTTTGATGCTTGCTTGGTTGT
Source organism: Dryas octopetala (assembly GCF_963921425.1). Taxonomy (NCBI): domain Eukaryota; kingdom Viridiplantae; phylum Streptophyta; class Magnoliopsida; order Rosales; family Rosaceae; genus Dryas; species Dryas octopetala. The sequence goes on along the minus strand of NC_141374.1, from coordinate 11,380,134 downwards.
GTTATAAGCAAGCTCTGATGCATTTTATGTGATTGAAATTGTTTTGGGGTCGTTTTTCATGTGCTTTGAAGAAATGTAACATTTTTAATATTGCTAAGTTAAATTTGGAGTTGTTGGATCCTGGAAATATTTACGGGTTATAGTCGTTTTCGTATGAGCAAATTGTTGTGGATAAGTTGGGTTTGGATAGAGTTTTTATTAGGTTTGGTTATGTTATTGAATTGGGTATTTGGTGATTTGTTGATTGATGGTATGGCTATTATCTTTGGCATCTCCTTTTCATGTGTCTTGAATCTTCTGATGCAAGTTTTTGTTATTTGCTTCAAATAAATGACTTTCATTTACAATAAAAATTATTTTGGGATATATTTATTAGAAGTCTCTGTTTCTGCTTGAAACTTGTCATATTTGAAAATGTTGAGTATTACTACACTTGCTTAAGTGAATGAGATGTGGAAATTCTGTGTAGGTGACACATTCACCAGAAGGGATGGAGACACTACGATACTTTCTATTTAATGTTTGTGGAGTCAGTGCAGGATGGAAAATGGAAAACGTATTGGATGAAGAAATAAAAGTGATAAAAGAAACAGTTGGGTCTGAAGATCATGTCATATGTGCATTATCAGGAGGTGTGGATTCCACAGTTGCCGCAACTCTTGTTCATAAGGCGATTGGTGATAGGCTTCATTGTGTCTTTGTTGACAATGGTTTATTGAGGTGAGAGAGCCAGCAGTTTTATGACATTGAAGGGCTAATTCTTTGTGTATGTTGTATACTTTGCCTGTATATCTCTTTTGTTTCCCTAATAGGAATTTATTTTTCATGTAGATATAAAGAGAGAGAGCGAGTGATGGAAACCTTTGAAAGAGATCTTCATTTGCCTGTTACTTGTGTGGATGCAACAGATCAATTTCTTAGTAAGCTTAAGGGTGTTGTTGATCCTGAGATGAAGAGGAAAATAATTGGAAAGGAGTTCATTGCCATTTTTGATGCTTTTGCACATGATTTGGAGCAAACGATAGGGAATAAACCCTCTTACTTGGTCCAAGGGACCCTGTATCCGGATGTGATTGAATCTTGCCCGCCACCTGGAAGTGGAAGGTCCCACTCCCACACAATCAAGAGTCATCATAATGTTGGAGGGCTTCCCAAGGACATGAAATTGAAGCTCATTGAGCCACTTAAACTTCTATTCAAGGATGAGGTTTCAGCTTCCGCCTTCCTACTATCTTGCATGTACTATGCATTAATCTTCCTTCAGTAGTGTACTTATTATTGATTTGTTCTTTTTTTTTCCCATGTATTAAGGTTCGCCAATTAGGGAGGATCTTGAGTGTTCCTCAGGGATTTCTAAAGCGCCATCCATTTCCTGGGCCTGGCCTTGCAGTGCGAGTCTTGGGTGATGTAACAGAAGGAAATGCCTTGGATATCCTCCGGCAGGTATATTTTTTTGTTCATGGAGTTAAATCCATGACTATCTTGGTTTTCTAAAATTTATGAATTCACTTTTTTATTTATTTATTTCTTTTCAGGTTGATGAGATATTTATACAATCAATCAAAGATTCTGGGTTGTATGATTCCATTTGGCAAGCATTTGCAGTGTTTTTGCCTGTAAGATCAGTTGGAGTTCAAGGTGATCAAAGAACACATTCTCATGTTGTTGCTCTCAGAGCTGTAACAAGTCAAGATGGGATGACAGCCGATTGGTATGCCTTTATCTGTCCTACATATTGCATCATTTCTTCTTTTATAACCTTTTGTTGTTTGCTGGGATTTTTTAGGTTTTGGTTTACAAATCACAATTTCGTCAAGCAAGTTAACATCACTTGTTTCTGTTGTGTATTTTTTTTAGAATTTATTTGTTGACATCACTTGGGATTGTAAAATGTCAGGTACTATTTTGAACATAAGTTCCTTGATGACGTGGCACGAAAGATTTGCAATAGTGTCCGTGGTGTAAACAGAGTAGTTCAAGACATTACATCAAAGCCTCCGTCAACAATTGAGTGGGAATAATCCATGAATATTTTGATGCCATATACAATGCTTGAGGTCTAGACTAGTAGTGATTGGTGAAATGAACTAGTCTTCAGAAAGTTATTATTTTTAGGATGGAGATTTGGATGGCAGTTCCATAAACATTTCTATGGAAACATCATGATTATAAATTATATTCTACATTTCTCTTTGGTGATGGCTTTGGAAATCTTGTTCAATTTGTGAAGTATTTTGCTGTAATGCTTTATTTTCATGCAATTTGAAGTGCCTTTGGGGAGAAGTTAAATGGTTATATAATGCAATATTTATGGATATAAATGACCATTAGATCTGTCATGTTTTACTCCATAAATGTATTGCTCATTTCTGTACAGCTCCATGTATTGGATTTGACCTAACTTGTTGACCATATATGAATTGCTCATTTACTAAAGATCAGTTCATCAGGTCTAACAGAATTCTGGTAGTCTGTTTTGATTTCTCTGAAACTTATGATCTGCCGAGGTTTCTCACTCTCAAAGCATATAATTGACCTTGTCCACATTCCAAAATCAAGCTTGGGTCATCATCATGCCTAATTACCTACTTGACTGTCTTATCCCTTTTATGTTGGAACAATAAATAATTAATAGAAACATGGAATCACATAGTTTGGATATAAATGCAATATGAATACAAAAAACATCATAAAAGAATATGGACTCTTATGATACAAGCCTTGGTGATTGCGTCATGGGAGTATTGTGACTTCCAAGAGCAGAAGTGGAAGTCCTTTTGGTGACATTGAAGAGAAACAAAGTCTAAAACATTCTAATTTTAAGTTATTACTTCACTCACTTTTATCACTTGGACTAATTTTAAAGGCTTATATTAAAAATAGACCGGTTACATTCCTACCCTAATTCTAAACTCATTTTGCTCTCTTGCTGATGTTTAGAGCACAACAGAAGTTGGATGAGTTAAAATGTGAACAACATGCATATTTGTTGTTAGAAAAAAAAAAAAAAGGAATAAATGCAATACCGTTAAATATCAACTTTGTGCATATTGTGCTTGTTGCTTTCATTTCTTGCCTCCACTTATTACATTGACAATGGGCCTATGGAATGAATGAATGAAACCCACCACCCACATCTGCACCAATGCACCTACCTTAACAGTACAAACTAATTAATAACTAAAGGGCCCCAAAGTCAAAAAATCTGAGGAATTAGAAAACCTATGTTGTGCACAAAACATCATCTTTGTCTGACGAGGTAAAGTCAAGATGGAGATGAAGATAATAATGATATGAGTCATGAATGAATTAACCTAAGATTAAAAAGGAGAGATCCTAGTAAGCAAGGACTGGATCATGAAAGATAAAAAAGAAGGAAATCTGATAACAACTTGTCAACTTGCAAGTTGCATGATGGCATGATTTACAAGATAATGATGCATCAGTAGTTCTCGAGGGCCACCATTAAATTACATGCGCAAGCATTAGTTGTTTCCCAACTTTGAAAAGAAGACAGACAGGTCACGATGTCTGGAATTGTCCATTTTATTCCTTTTCTCGAGTCTTTTAGTGCACTGAGATTTTACTGTCTAGATATATGTGTAAGCAAAATGGTGAGTATTTACGATAGAGATTAACGTCATTTTGGTCTCCAGATTATTACATTTATGTTAGTTTGATTTTTAAATTTCTAATTTGAAAAATGAAGGACCTTGATTTTTTCAATTTTGCCAATTGAGATTATTCCGTCAATTTACACATTTTTCATCCAAATTAATCTAACAGAAAATAAAGAAGGAAAAATGGTGCATGAAGGAAAAAGGGTAAAATATAAATGGAAGGGACCATTTTGCCCTAAAAAAGGACACAACGTGATTGACACATAGTGCTATACAAACGAAAATTTAGATAAAAAATGTGTAAATTGACGGAATACCCACAATTGGCAAAATTGAAAAAGTCAAAGTCCTTAATTTTTCAAAGGCTTATTTGCACATTTGCCCCCTGACTTATAGGTTGTTTCTCACTTTGCCCCCTAATCTTTATTTCTGTCAAATAACCACCTGAACTTTAAGTCCGTGTCCCACATAACCTTATTCCGTCCACTCCGTTTTGACCTCCGTCAAAAAGATGACGTAGCGTGGGTAATATGGTCATTTCAGCCCTCTGAGTGCCACATGAATGCCATTTCTGTATTTTGTGGGCCCCAAATGGCCACGTTGGTATAAGCTCCTTCAGCTTTAGTGTTAAAGCCCTCCCAACAGTATACTCCCTCTCCAGCCTTTCCTGAACAATTTCCATGTGGAGAAGCCCCAAGAATCCACATCTAAACCCGAAACCCATAGAGCTCGAAGTCTCGGGCTCAAACTTCAAAGCAGCATCATTAAGCTGCAGTTTCTCAAGTGCCTCCCTCAGCTCAGGAAACTGGTCTGCATCCACAGGAAACATGCCACAGAAGTACAGAACACCATTGGGGTGGCTTCCTCATATCCAGGCAATGAATTCTCTGCCTTTCTACTATAATGAGTGAGTGTGTCCCCAACTCTAGCATCAGCCACTGATCTTATAGAAGCTGAAAGATAACCCACCTCACCAGCAAAAAGTTCTCCAACCTGCAACTGATTGGGAGACAAAACTTCAATCTCATCAGCATAATAGTCCTTCCCACTAGCCATAAAAAAAACTCTATCACCCTTCTTTATCCTCCCATCAATTACTCTAAAATACACAATCACACCCTTATATGGGTCATAGTAACTATCAAATATCAAAGCTCTCAGTGGCTTTTCAGCAGTATCAACAGGTGGAGGAACCCTTTCAACAATGGCATCCAAAATCTCAGTTATACCTATACCTTCCTTAGCAGAACAAAGTATTGCATTGCTACAATCCAACCCAATAATATCTTCAATCTCCTGGATAACAGTATCTGGGTCAGCTCCTGGAAGGTCTATTTTGTTCAAAACAGGGATGATCTCCAAGTTGTTCTCCAAAGCCAAGTACACATTAGCCAAAGTCTGAGCCTCCACACCCTGTGAAGCATCAACAACAAGCAGAGCACCCTCACAAGCAGCAAGAGACCTCGAGACCTCATAAGAGAAATCAACGTGCCCAGGAGTGTCAATCAAATTTAAGCAAAAGGGTTCACCATTTTTGCCCATATAACGCATCCGAGCAACTTGGAGCTTGATGGTGATACCTCGCTCTCTCTCCAAATCCATGTTGTCGAGGAACTGCTCCTTCATCTCGCGCTTCTGCACAGTCCCAGTCATCTCGAGCAGCTTGTCTGCCAGAGTCGACTTGCCATGGTCGATGTGGGCGATTATACAGAAGTTCCTGATGTGGGAAATGGGGACCTTGGAGAGTCGGTCATGGCCGGCTTGGATGGCCGAATCGAGAGCAGTGGCCTGGGAAAGGACTTGGAGTCTCGGTCGAGGTTTGGAGGTTCTGGGGAGGTGGAAGAGAGGTTTGGGGGGGGAGAGAGAGAAGAAGGGGATGAAGGCGGTGGTGGTGGGTCTACTTCTGGGTTGGGAGCGTTGGGGAATGGTGGTTGTCGTGGATAGGAGGAGTGCCTGAGATTGAGAGCAAAGCTCTGCAGCCATTTTTTCGGGCAAACCCAAGTTGGGAGTTGGGATTGAATTGTATGTATGGCTTGGGCTAGCTTTGTTACGTGGCCATTTGGGGCCCACAAAATACAGAAATGGCACTCATGTGGCACTCAGAGGGCTGAAATGACCATATTACCCACGCCACGTCATCTTTTTGACGGAGGTCAAGACGGAGTGGACGGAATAAGGTTATGTGGGACACGGACTTAAAGTTCAGGTGGTTATTTGACAGAAATAAATATTAGGGGGCAAAGTGAGAAACAACCTATAAGTTAGGGGGCAAATGTGCAAATAAGCCTTTTTCAAATTACAAGTCTGAACACCAA
>NC_141374.1:10628529-10773999 GCF_963921425.1 Dryas octopetala | reverse complement strand
CACGCGTCGATCGGAGCTATGGTTTGAAAGTTACGGGAATTTGAAGTAAAGGGCAAACTTGTAATTTTTGCAAAAAGGGTTTTAAAACCCAAAACTCAGTTTTCTCTCGGGACTCTCTCGGACATTCTCTCTCCCTCGCGTCTGTTCTCTCTCTGGCCCTCTCACCTTGCCGCGCCTGCCACCGGCGCGTGGCGGCGCGTCCGGTAGTGGGTGGCGACGGGACTGGCCCAGATCTTGTCGCCGTCCCTCCCTCTTCCTCCCCCTGGGGTCGGCGCAGCCCAGAACTCCTCAGAACCCGAGAACCCAGACTTCGCCGATTGGAGTTCCGGCGTTGACTCGCCGTTTCCGGCGTCTTCGCGGCCTAGCACCAGCCCAGAAAGCTTCCCCTCGTCGAGGTGAGCATAGTGGTGTGCTCCGATCGTCCATCCGACGCCTCTCGAAGACGAATCGACGCTGTGAAGGCCGGGAAGGCCGGCGACTTCCGCCGTCGATTCCGGCGTTTCCGGCGACTGTTGGCCGTCGGTCCAGTTGTCAAAAATGACCCTCTAGGTACGAGTATTCTTTCCCCTAAGGTGTTGATTGTTAATTTTGTGAAATTTGTGAAGTTGGATTTTAGGGGTTTAAACCCATTTCGGGTTTTCTTTGATTTCGATTTTGGGAATTGATAATGGATGGTTCTTAGACAATTCTCACCCCTAATAATCTAAAATTGTTATTTGAAATTGAAAACTCTAGGAAATTATTGATTTTAAATTGTGCCGCCGCTGCCACCGACGGCTCCGCCACTTGTGGCGGCGAGTTAGGTGGTTTTTCTTGTTAATCAGCCTCCCCAGGACTCTTAGAGGCCAACCCTAGGGTCTGTCTACGTGTTGGTGAGTATTGTGAAATTTGAGGCTGGGCAGCCACCGTGTGTGGTGGTTACAGTCCATTTCGGTCGTTGAATGGCCAAATTGTGAACCCTGGATATTTATAAGCTGGTTGTCTGGTCTTAACAGGTACATGGGCTCGGGAAATCTCATTCACGATGCCGTTATGCTGCCGGATTTGGTATCCGAGCCATGGCACCGTGAAGGGTATTCCAGACTTTTACGTAGTTAAATTTTAAGTGAAACTTATCTGCTTATATTGTTGAGTACCGTGGTTTTATTGTCTGTTTTAAAGATTTGCTGTTTTACGTTAGAGAAGATTAGGTGTAGGATTTGAATTAGGAGAATGAATTGACGAGGATTTGAGGCGAAGGAATTAATTGGGAATTATAGCGTTGCTTAGAGGAGAGTCACCAAATTAGAGAAGGATTATTTATAGTCGAGGTTAATGATTGATGATTAGGCAGTTATTATATACAAATGATCAAACTAATTATTGAGGAAAAGTCAGTATGTTTCGAGTGACAGACAAGTGATGGTTTATAAGCGGGGATCAAATTCGGAAGGATTCTGCAGAGTTCAGAGAAATTTTGGGAAAAATGTTGTGAGTTGGAAATGCGAGTACGGATTGGACGAGCCTGCTCGTACGGAGAGACCCCTCCGTATGAGATTGTGGCTAGGATATGAGCCTGCTCGTACGGAGAGACCCCTCCGTATGAGATTGTGGCTAGGATACGAGCCTGCTCGTACGGAGAGACCCCTCCGTATGAGATTGTGGCTAGGATATGAGCCTGCTTGTACGGAGAGACCCCTCCGTATGAGATTGTGGCTAGGATACGAGCCTGCTCGTACGGAGAGACCCTTCCGTATGAGATTGTGGCTAGGATACGAGCCTGCTCGTACGGAGAGACCCCTCCGTATGAGATTGTGGTTAGGATACGAGCCTGCTCGTACGGAGAGACCCCTCCGTATGAGATTGTGGCTAGGATATGAGCCTGCTCGTACGGAGAGACCCCTCCGTATGAGATTGTGGCTAGGATACGAGCCTGCTCGTACGGAGAGACCCCTCCGTACGAGATTGTGGCCAGGATACGAGCCTGCTCGTGCGGAAGGGTCATCCGTACGAGATTGTGGCCAGGATACGAGCCTGCTCGTGCGGAAGAGTCATCCGTACGAGATTGTGGCTAGGATTTGAGCCTGCCCGAGTGCGGGATTGTGGCCAGGACATTGTCTACAGTACAGGTACGAGAATGATGTGAGTTTTAAGAATAAGTGTTTCGAGATATTAGCCTCCAAGGATAAATTCAGTTCAGAGTTTGACTTACGGCTGAGGGGATTTAAAAATGGTTTTGAAAGGAGATTTTTGAAAGTAGTTATAAAGCTGGAGGATTTCCAAGAAACGAAGTGTGTGAAATTAGATAGATGGTTGTTGGGTTGCTTGTATTACATTTGTTTGCTAGGACTTAGTAAAATCTAGGCTTGAATCGTGAGGACGGAAATGATGGTGTCTATGCATTGAGGATATTAATTAGGATGTGAATGATTGAGGTTAATGGTTGACAATTATGCAATTGATTTGTCAAAGTATAATTATTATTATTGATGAGATTTGATGTGCAATTGAGATATTTTGATTTTTATTGATGCTTGGATGTAGTGTAGGATTTGTGTTTTGCAGGATAAGCAGGCTGAGGAAGCAGTGGGGAGAAGACGAGGCAGTGGGACCCAGAAAGATTTATTTAATTGTTTTTACTCAGTGGTTTGTTTAAAATGTTTTTGACAGAATTATATTTGCTTATGTTGTTGTGCATGGCTCAAAAGTCAGAGAAAACAGATTTAACAATTTGATGTTCAGTATTTTCATGGGCCCGAGGATCGGGGTGTTACAGCGACGGGGGCTGGGGCTGGGGGGAGGGGGTGCGATGGGGGCTAGGGGTGGAGGGTGTGACGGGGCGGGGGCTGAGGGGAGGGGGCGAACCAGGTTGGGGCTGGGTTGAATGGGGTGCGACTGGTGGTCGGGCAGGCTGGGGGCGGAAAGGGGAGAGGGGGAGAGAGAGAGAGAGAGAGAGAGAGAGAGAGAGAGAGAGAGAGAGAGAGGAGCTTGGGGTTGAGTCGGCAGGTGAGGCCTCCGCCGACGGGTAAGCTGCCATCGACAATAGGGCGTAGGTTGGGCGGTGTGGGTTAGGTTAGTGCAATCTCAGAAATCTCAGATCTGCTGCATCTTTTTTTTTTTTTTTTTTTTTGCTTTTTTTGTTATTAGTTTTAATATATTTTAAATTAATTTTTAGTTTTAAACTTCTTAATGATTTTTTTAGGTAGTAACCTTTGTTTTTTAGTTTTTTTTCTTTTTTCTTTAATTTTTATTTGTTTTAAAAATATAAAATAATCAAATTACCTCTTTTTGGACAGAAAAGTTAACGGAGTTGACGGATTGTCCCAAACTAACACAAACCCTAAATATGTGTCCTACACTAAGACAAACCCAAAGTGGTGTCCTAAACTAAGATTGACCCCAAAGTAGGTGTCCTGTTTGAAAATTTTTCCCTTATTAATATGCTTATTAAGTTATTATAGAATACTATTATGTTAGTAATAGTGTAATAACATAAATAATAAACTTTTAAAATTATATACTACATTACAATTATAATAAAATATAAATGTGCATATGTTTTATTATATATTTTATTACATATTTTTATAAACAAACGATGCAATTGTGTTGTCAACGATCCGAACAGTTCAAATTTTAGTTCCTCACTCAAAGATAATTCGTGCAAAAAATTAGCTCAATCGGAGATGTAAAAGTGACATAATGGTAATCGAATTAATGAACGATCGTGATTTTTCTAATGATGATCGAATGGGTAGATGAATTTCAATTTAGCCGACTTTTTGTACGGATGATCTTTGACTATGAACATAGAAATTGAACAGATCAGATTGTTGAAATCACGTTGTGGTCTTCATAATTATGGAAACAACAAGGTTTCAACGAGAAAGTTATTAAAATTATACTCTTCAAGTGTATTTATATGTAGAAGCTCACATATCGATCGTGTTTTAAACGATCCGAACTGTTCAAGTTTTAGTTCCCTACTCAAAGAGAATTCTTGCAAAAAATTAGCTTAATCGGAGATGAAAATGTGACGTAACGGTGGTCGAATTAATGAACGACCATGGTTTTTCTAATGATAATCGAATGGGTAAATGAATTCCAATTTAGCGGATTTTTTGTAAGGATGATCTTTGACTATGAAAATAGAAAATGAACGGTTCAGATCGTTGAATTAATGAATTGACGATCGTGGTTTAATAACTTTAATTATTGTTGTATTATAAAAGTTGTATATACACATATACATTTATGTTTTATTATAGTTGTAATGTTGTATATAATTTTAAAAGTTTATTACTTTATTATTTATGATATTACATAGTTTACACTATTACTATTTACTAACATTATAGTATTATATAATAACTTAATAAGCATATTAATAATTTACTAGAGTAAACAAACGAAAAACCTATTACTTATGTTATGATTCTCAAATTGGGCTTTGAGCGGGCCTAAACGGGCCGGGCTTTGGACAGGCCTAAACGGGCTGAGCTTCAAAGGGATGGCCCAAGCCCAACCCAAAAGACTTTTGGGCCGGGCCGGCCCAAATTTTGGGCCAAATCGGGCCTAATGGACCGGGTGGGCTTCTGACCTTGGACTTTTTGGTGAGGCTTAATTGGTTACACCATGTGGCTGTGTATTAGATACACCCAATAACTTTTCAAGAGAGAGGAACAATTGAGATTATTCAGTAGGGAGCCACCAAGTCATGCTATGTAATATGTATATCCTGCAATTCCATTAATATACTAGCATGTGTCCTTTTTGTTTGGAGAATTTTTTGTATGACCTCAAACAAAAAAAGAAGTAAAATTTACAATTCTTTTCACAAGAAGAAGTAAAATTTAAGATTTTTTTAAAATATGTGGATGAGTGACCTAGAATTGTGAGATACTACAATTTTTTCTTTTATTATCAAACATCAAAATTATTGTGAGCGACCTAAAATTGTCATCTATAATAACTTTTGATTATTCAACTATAATCTCAAACGGGACCTTGATTGTGGGGAGCTTAGGGTTTGGATTACCTATTATTATTTTTTCTTTAATCTAATTTGAAGTTAGTTTATTATTGTTGGAAATTTGAATATACATAGAGATTGTTTACAAGTGAGAAAGAGGGAGAGACGGGCAATAAGCACGAGAGATTTTTGCTTCTTAAAATTGCGTCGTGCTTACTATGTTACAAGAATGGCTAATTTATACACATATAATATGCTAATTGCTAAGATACAAAATTGAAAAAGCAACTGAAGTTGATAGAGAAGACAACTGCCAATGTCTCTACGTGATGCATGAGTAAGTGGAAGGCATAGGTGGAAGACAAGAGTTAGTGATGCCTCTTGCTTTTTGACTTATGTTGCTAAACATAATGCTGGTGAATGAGGACTTCGTACCTAGTTTCAGTATTTTAAAAATAAAATGATTTGCAATTTATATTGTTACTGTTTCGAGTTCTTATCGTTAATTTTTCATTCTTAAAACCTATGATGCGAAAAAGAATAAAATTTGGTTGAATTAGAACCGAACCATGAGACTCATTTTTCAAGCGAAAATTTGGATGAAACTATAGGAAACCGGCCTACATTGAACTATTTTCAATAATGCTAGTTGTCCCACATTTTTTTTCCCACATTTGTATCCCACCTGATGTGTCATTATTTTACTGGATATGTATTTCCTTTTTCTTTTTTAAGTTTTATTTTTTAATTTGTAGTATCCAATGTATGAATGCCATGTAAGATGGTATGAAATTGTGGTATAAAAATGTGGTAAGTGTAGCATTACTGAACTATTTTTAAAGTTTGATGCCGAGACATTTGACACACGAATCAAGGTGGAGAGTAAAGTGGTAATTAAGCCAGATATTAGATATACATAGACGAGTCCACTACGACAACGGCGCCGTTTCTTTTCTATCCGACTACGTTCTTACTTCTTAGTATAGATCCATTCGCTGTTCCAGGGCCGTCGATCTAGAGTTTGCAGATCCAACCGTCATTTAAATTTGAAATGAAAAAACCGTTGGTGGCAGTTTTTAAAAGCAAACCTCTACCCGCCCGCCACAACTGCCTTCTTCGCCTTCCCTCTTATTCTCACTCCCACTAATACACAACATTCATTCACAGAGACATACCAAAAAATGAGACCCCAAACCCCAAAATTAGGGCATACGATCCTCCTCTTCCTCCTTTGGTTCATCGGGTTTTCCACTCTACACGACGTCGTTGGAGTTCAGATCCTTTCGAAATCGAAGCTCCAGAAGTGCGAGAAGAATTCCGATTCCGGAAACTTGAATTGCACCAAGAAGATCGTCCTCAACATGGCCGTTCCAAGTGGCGCGGTAAACAACAAACTCAGTTCCTGATTTTGTTTTCTTTAATTTCTAGTTTTTTTATGGAGAATTTTGCTTGAAAATTTACAGAGCGGCGGAGAGGCTTCGATTGTGGCAGAAATTGTAGAGGTAGAGGAGAATTCGAGCCAAAAGATGCAAACTTTTCGAGTACCGCCTGTCCTGACAGTCAACAAATCCGCAGCTTATGCTTTGTATGAGCTTACGTACATAAGAGTAGGACAACTTTCATCGCCAACTTCTTAATTGGACAACTTTTGTTTTGGATACGTTGTAATTGGTACTAGTAACGTTTATACAGGATGTTGCCTATAAACCCGAAGAGTACTATGTCAAGACGCGCAAATGCGAGCCAAATGCAGATGCAAAAGTTGTGAAGATATGTGAGAGGCAAACAATCTTTTAGCCTTTTTATTTTTCTCCCTTTCTTGTTTTACTGGTTTTATTTTTATTTTTATTTTTATTGTGTTTACCATTTAATTAGCTACAGTTATTATGATCAGACATGATTTTTAGAAATTGTGTTAATTATTCGGGTGAAAACAATTGACTGATGGACTTCTGTTGTTTGTTCTGTAGGTTACGAGATGAAAACGATCACTTTATTGACAACACTGAGGTGCCATTTCCACAATCTTTAGTCTATCTACTTTCATGGTTATCATTTTTCCCGTACAAGTAGTACTTTTGAGGTTCTGATAGCAGTTTATTCTTTATTCTATTTTATGCTAAAAGTTGATTTGTGATTTCAATTGCATTGATTTGTGACAGCAGTTTATCCCTTTCAAACTACTATTGATTATATGTTTAAAGTACTACATTCATTAATCTATTGATACTTGATAATTCTTGTCTTGCTTTTATTTATCATATATTTTCTTTTAATCATTTTTTTTTTTTTCTGTATTCCTTTCTCATATTCCGTCTGTTCTGTTCTGCATAGCCAATATGCTGTCCTTGTGGGCCTCAGCGGCGGGTACCTTCATCATGTGGAAATGTTTGTAAGTGCATTTTTAGTTGGTTTAGTGTTTCTTAAATTTTACATGCACAATGCCTCTTATCAATCTGTGGTTATTGAATTGGGGACTTTCTTTTGATCAGTTGATAAGGTGATGAAAGGAAAAGCCAATACTGCCCATTGTGTCCGTTTTCCGGGTGATTGGTATGGTCCTTGCACTAAAATCTTCATTGTGATTATGTTTTTCTTGGAGGATTGATATTTGATTTCCGATAATTTCTAGCAGACATGTAATAGTTCTCTGGTATTTTTGAATATTTTATCATGATGTGGGTGTTTATAGCAATATATGGAGGCTTTCCATGGTAGTAGTTGTATGAGCTTTTCTTAGTTGTCCTTATTTTTTTTTTTTGTTTAACTTTTAAATTTTTTAGGTTTTCATAATATAGAGACTCTCAATTTATCAATTTTCATAAATTGTGTGCAAGATACATTTTTATTGTTAAATGAAGTATCAAACTTTAAAATCATGTGAAGAAGCCTGATTTTTCCTTTTTCTGAAGATTACTGAGAATTTGGATTGTGATGATTGTTTATGTTTGCCGTTGTATATGTGATGGAGGTTACAGCTTATGAACAATTTGCATGTTAAATATAATTTGTTTTTCATCGATCATTATTCCATGAGTGAAATTTATTTATTTATTTTAAAATCCACTTAGGTTCCATGTTTTTGGTATTGGACAGCGGTCAGTGGGATTCAGTGTTCTAATTCAGGTGAAGACAGGATCTAAAGTTTCGGTATGTTGCTTTTTCACAAGCTTGTACCATATCCATATTGACTGATTTCAATTTCATGTGCCCGTTTCTGCCATAGACAATTACTCATTATACATGACCTGATTTAGTCTTGTAGCATGTGACAGAAAATCATTTGTCTTTCTGCTCTGCTGCTATTTAATGTTCATGCTGGACTATATAGACAGTGTTTCCTATCCCCATGGAATGAAGTCCTCTTTTCCCTTTTACTTGACAGAAATGCACCTTTTTATCTTAGTCTTAGTAATATTCTATTTCATGTTGATGATCAATTGTTAATTTGATTTACTAATGATTGGTTGAATATACTTTTTTTCCTCTACCACGTTTTTTGATTTATTTTATTGAAATTAGAAGGACATGTTATAAACTCACTAACAAAGGTTTTTGGATCCTTTATTTGCCACCAGGAAGTGTTTGTTGGTCCTGAAAATAGAACAGTGATATCCAATGATAACTTCTTACGAGTTAATCTTATTGGAGATTTTGTTGGATACACAAATATACCATCATTCGAGGATTTCTACCTTGTAATTCCAAGGCAGGTATGCTTGCTCCAATAATGTAATTATCATTAATACTCATTGGCATAATATGTGAGAAGAAAAATTTGGAACAAATATTTACTTCTTTTTTTTATAGTTAAATTAGAAGAGGATATCTGTTAAGCAAAGTTTATTGCAATTACTTTTGTAATTGAACTAAGATGGATTGATTCCAAACCTCTTGTTAATGAAGAAACAATTTGATGAGAGAATATAGATCCCTGTCCAGCAATTACAGTAATATGAGTCATCCTACCCAACTACATGAATGCGCAAATTTTGTAAACATCATTTCATTGCAATCCATCTCTTGATTTGTTGGTGCTTTAAAAGTGTTAATTGATTTAATCATTAATCGGGACAAAAGTTTAATGCTGGTTTCATTATACTGCATAATTTTAACCAGAAATGCTAAGTTGTGTCACTATGATATGAAGTTTACACATCATGAAGATTTGTAGCAAACAGGATGATGACATTAGAACAAATAAGTATGGTGCTTTGTATGAGCTTTATTTGAAGTAAAGTATTTAATGTAAAGTTTAGCCATAGCTATTCTGTATACTAATAACTTTGTAAAAGATATTGTAAGGTCATGAGTTTGTACCCGTGTTTTCAGCAAGTGTGGGTGTCGAGAGCATCAGCTATGACCTGATATTAAATTTCCTATACAAGTTTAAGCTGATAACTTGGTATTTTATTGAAATCACTTATATTTTATATTTTCTTATATTGCTGAGAGTTTCCTTTCCTTTTGTGGAAGGGGGGCCCTGGTCAACCCCAGAACTTGGGAAGGAACTTTTCTAAGTGGATGCTGCTGGAGAGAGTACGGTTTTCTTTAGATGGTGTTGAATGTAATAAAATTGGTGTAAGTTATGAAGCTTTTAAAGGGCAGCCAAACTTATGCTCTTCACCATTCTGGAGTTGCTTGCATAATCAGTTATGGAATTTCTGGGAGGTTTGTACATCCAGCCTGAAAACTGTATTCTTTAATGTATGCTCCTCATTTTAGTCTTCTTTTATTATTGTTTCAATGTATTGCTGCAGTTACATATTGGTATTAATTTTTCTTGGTAGTTGTATAATTGATTATGTTCTCATCATGCTTGTGCATGCGATTGAAATACATGTTCCATACTTTCTTAAAGTTCTTTACATAAACTATGTTGAAATACATGTTCTATTATATGTCTTTGTTAGAAATGCAGGAGTCTCTTTCCATTTGTACAATTGAGATATTTTAGAGGACTCTGGTTGTTTGTATTTAGTGCATAGTTCTTTTATAGTTGGTGTGAAACTTGGAATAAATTTTCTTCTTTCTGACAGGCTGATCAAAACCGAATTGAAAGGAATCAGTTGCCACTTTATGGTGTGGAAGGAAGGTTTGAAAGGATAAACCAGCATCCAGTTATGTGTCAGAAATTTTAGAATTACATTCACAAGGATTTCTATCATTTGGATTTTTGGATTTATTTATCATTTCTGATCGGGTGCAGAATGCAGGGACACATTCATTTTCCATAGGAGTCACTGAAGTTATTAATACAAATCTCTTGATAGAACTAAGTGCCGACGACGTAGAATATGTCTACCAAAGGTTAGTATTTTAAAAGGTGGCTATATTGACCAAAAGGCATGACTATCAACTCCTTGTAATGATTATGCTTCATTGATATGGATTTGAAATAATTGTTACATGTACTAGCTATTCATTTTTCAAGGGTTTTAATATTTCCTTAAGCACTTGCTGGTTCATTAATTAATGTATTCATAGAACTGCTGATTTAATTTCTAAGAATTTGTTTGTAACTTGATATGAACTTGGAAAAGTATATATTGTTGGCCTATTCCCTAATAACTTAAGTTTTTGAAATCTAGTTGTTGTGTAACTCAATTTGTTTGGAATTTGTTTGTATCGTTTTCTTCACTTTGACATCTATAACTCAATTTCCAATATTGTTAAGCTTCATATATTTTTTGGTACTTGTTAAGTTTCATTTATTGCAGACAGCTGTTTTATTTATATTGTAGGAGTCCTGGGAAAATCTTAAGCATCAATATCCCAACCTTTGAGGCCCTTACTCAATTTGGAACTGCTACAATCACAACAAAGAATACTGGTGAAGTGGAAGCATCATATAGCTTAACGGTAACCTATTGACTATTCTTAACTTTTTATTTAATTTTTAACGGACTCCTTTTTTTTTTTTTTTTTCCCTTTTTTGCCTTGATGTTAGGATTTCTTTAAGTAAAGGAAGTTATAAGGTGCTGATACTTGCTTTTGGTTTTGGATTGGGACTGGCTACTAGGTTGTTATAATATGATATATATATATATATGTATATATATCTATAAATATATACTCTCTGTTTTGATATGCTCCAGTTATTTTTCTGAGAATTAACAAGTTATGCTCATCCGATTGGCTTTAAGGTGTAATATTTTGGTATTTTAAGGCTTCAATATCATTTTAACTTATTGTCGACTTTGATTTCTTCTTATATGCGGAGGTGCTACAATTTATTATCATTAGTGACAGTCCTAATGCTTACATTTGGTTGTGATTATTACGTATGAAGGAAATTCATGTGTTTTGTGTTATTAATTGGCCCATGAAATTCTACATATTTATATTTTCATACTTGTAAGTGAGAAACTACTGGAAAGGCATTATTCATTGTCAGCTCCAATGAATGGCTTTTGCAATACTTGTTTTCAGATGTGATGAATTTTCCTGTCTTGCAGTTTGATTGCTCAAGTGATGTCACCCTTATGGAGGTACTTTTGTCCCTACTGTTCATGTACTTTGTTTTGCACATGATGATCATATAATCATGAAGGATACTGTTTTTCAGGAACAATACTTTATTATGAAGCCAAAAGAAACGACAACCCGGTCCTTCAAACTTTACCCAGCAACTGATCAAGCTGCAAAATATGTATGTGCAGGTAAGATTAGCCACAGTTCAGACTGATGATAAAGTGTCTGAAAGTATTAATGCCGGGACTAATTTTTGGAGCTTGAATGCAGCTATACTAAAGGACTCTGATTATAATGAAGTAGATAGAGCCGAGTGCCAATTTTCTACAACATCTACTGTCCTTGATAATGGATCACAGGTCTGGTGGTAGTTTCAAAACAATGTTCTACCCTGTAGTTCATCCCTTTGAGAAGCAAGTTAATAAGTTTACTACCTGTATATGAGGCCGTTTAGATCTATAAAATTCAGCATGATTTCTTCTATGTCTGAATTTAAGATAACGGCTGAGATTTGACACTTCGAAATATTATAAACCTTGATTTATATGATGCATGCCACTAAGTCATTAATTGCTGCAGGGTACTCCCTTTAATCCACCAAAGACAGGTACAACTGGCTTCTTTGACTCTATTGAAAGCATTTGGAACAACCTGTGGAAAATTTTGGTAGCTTTCGTCACTGGAGAGACTTGCAGGTACTTGCTAGTTGCTTGGAAGAACATATTGTGCTATTCACATTTTTAATATTGTTTTGGGTGGCAATAAAAGGTTGTTTGATTGAGTCTTTTTATTTCTTCCAACCTTTCTAGCATAGGTAATGCATGTTCAAAATGCTGATTGCATTCTGACCATCCATTATCATGTAATTTTTGATGTGTGTGTGTGTGAGTGTATCTGTCTTTGGAATAGTATTAAATCTTGTACATTTTAATATTCTTCTGATTTTATTGAAATCTTGTCCATTTCTTCTCTCTCTCTTTCTCTCTTCTTTTGGTAGTAGAAGGAAATGCTCCGGATTCTTTGACTTCAGATGCCATATACAGTATATATGTATGAGTTGGATTGTGATGTTTGGTCTACTTTTGGCAATCTTTCCAACAGGTAAACCTATTTTTTCAGAGTATAATTTTTTTTTCTTATGAGCAGAAAACTATATTTTTAAGTGGATAATTTTGAAGATACAACAAATACATAATAATGATAATATATTATGCATTGAGCTGCAGCGGTTGTGCTACTGTGGCTTTTACATCAAAAGGGACTTTTTGATCCTTTATATGACTGGTGGGAAGATCATTTTTGGGATGATAATCAGAGTACGAAGGATATTCAGAGGCACAGAATTGATGTAGACCGCCAACGCATTCATGTTCATAAACATCATGGGCATGAAGCAAGGCACCACAAGCATGGTTCTCATCATAAGCGAAGACACATTCACAATGATCACAGGCAGAACCAGTTGGAAAGAGGCAGTGATTATGATTACCATCTTCACCATGTCCACAAAGACAAGCACAAGCATCGGCGAAGTAAGAATTCAAGTGTTGTTATGCAGAAAGTTGATGAAGATACTGGTTACCATGGTCAGAAAAAAGAAAGGAGACTAACAAAAGCTTATCCAAAGTGACCGGACACAATCAAGTGAAGCAAAAGTGAATTTGGTAAGAACATGGGCTGTTGGGTAACAATAATTTTTTTTTTGGCCAAGACAATAATTTTAAGCTGCATGCTGAACAGAAAAGTGGCACTTAAAACTGACACCGTCTTAACTTTTTTTTGGGTGCATGGTGAGGGTTGGGGAGAGAAATGTAAGTATTTTGGCATTCTTTGATGTGGTATTGCATTACTAAGGCCTAGTTTTTATTTCAGAATATAAACAAAAAAAGAAAAGAAAAAGATATGCTGAAACATTTTCACACGGAATGTTATGTCTTCTTTTTGATAGTTTGTATTATACTTTGTAATATTATATAATATTACAGTTGCAGATGCTTCTTTTAGATTTATAGTGTCTTCATATGATGACCATTGTTGCAATTTTGTGTGTGCTGCCTGTTCAATTTCAGAGAGCATATTTTTAAGGGTTTCAGGGCCAACAAGATGAAGCACCATGTTCTTGAGGTATTTGAAAATGGGGCCAGCCATACAAGAAACATATACTTCGTCGTTCCGGGCCTGTTGATATTATAAGTGGTCTTCCCACCAAACTAGTCTTGATTATTGGCCCATATCTGTACGTAAAGTGCAAAATCAAGTATTAGGGTTGTGTTCTTGTTTGGTTTTTAATTACTAAAACCAACTTACTTTTGGTTTTAACAACCACATCTTACAAATCAAAATAAAAAAACTGAAACCATTATCCAAGTTTAATTGTTTTCCAGTTATATGGTCAAACTTTATTGGGATGTAAAGGAGTTTAGATTTAGCTCTAAGGTGGCCTAAACTCTAGGATGTATCCTTCCCTCTAGGGCCGGGAATGTGAGTTGGACTTAAGTACTTAACACATTTAATGAAATTAGTAATTCATTCAAATAAATTCAATTCTTAAAGGCGTTGTACTTAGTTGAGCACTTCTGAATTCTGATCTAACAAAATAATAAGGGTTAAATACATTTTTGGTCCATGAATTTTAGGGTGTGTCTCAATTTCGTCCATTAATTTTAAAACGTGACAAAAATGCCCATGAATTATCTAATCTGTCTCAATTGAGGAAAAACGTTAGTTTCCATCTACAAAACTAACGGAATGATTTTTTTTTCTTCTCTCCCACGCGTCTCTCTGCTCTCTCACTCACGCCCTCGGATGGATGGCGATTTCGCCTCCATCTAGCCATCAATGTTGACAAAAACGGTCCCGTTCTCTCCCTCTTCCTCTCCTCTTTCTCCCCCAGTGCTCCGATGCCCGAAATCCAACCAATAGAAAAACCCAGCGTCGTTCTCTCCCTCTTCCTCTCCTCTTTCTCCCCCAATGCTCTGATCAGCCCGAAACCCAGCCAAGAGAAAAACCCAAACCTGAGTCTGATTGTCAACTTAGTCCCAGATCAGTACAGACACTCAAAAAAACTGGAAATCACAAAGCAATACAAAATCAACGTCTCCAACGCCACCACTTGTAGCGGTGGCCGTGAGACCCAAACTGATTTTTCAAGAATTCTCAACAATTGGCCAAAACCACTTTAACAAAACTGAAGAACACAAAGAGGGGAATCAATTCCATACCTGGGTTGACGAAAAAGGTCGCCGGAAAAGCCAGAAACAACAACGGAGCCGTTGCGGCTTCTTGGTGTTGATTCGCAGGCTCTGGTGGTCTGATGAGGAAACTGAGGCCACCCTCATGCCCAGAGTGACAAGAGGAAGCCTTTGAGGGTGGTGGGAGGTTGCGACACCGTCGGAATCACGAAGTCACCGCCGAAGTTGACTATCAGAGCACGAGGGTGGCCGTGAGACCCAAATTGATTTTTCAAGAATTCTCAACAATTGGCCAAAACCACTTTAACAGAACTGAAGAACACAAAGAGGGGAATCAATTCCATACCTAGGTTGACGAAAAAGGTCGCCAGAAAAGCCATAAATGGCGACAGAGTCGCCGCGGCTTCTTGGTGTTGATTCACAGCTCTAGTGGTCTGATGAGAAAACTGAAGCCACCCTCGTGCTCAGAGTGATGATAGGAAGCCTTTGAGTGTGGTGGGAGGTTGCGACACCGCCGGAATCACGAAGTCACCACCAGAGTTGACTATCGGACTCGGGGGTGAGTTTCTCTTGGCTAGGTTAAGGCTGATCGGAGCACTAGGGGAGAAAGAGAAGAGGAAGAGGGAGAGAACGAGACCGGTTTCGTCACCGTTGATGGTCGGACAACGGCGAAATCGCCGATCAACCTGTTGGCGTGAGTGACAGAGATAAGAGAGCAGAGGGACATGTGGGAGAAAAGAGAGAAAAATCATTCCGTTAGTTTTGTATATGGAAACTAACGTTTTTCCTCAATTGAGACAGATTGGATAATTCATGGACATTTTTGTCACATTTTAAAATTAATGGACCAAATTGAGACATACCCCGAAGTTCATTGACCAAAAATGTATTTAACCCAAATAATAACTTAATGAGTGGATCTAACTTTTTTGTATTTTTTTATGTGAGTTGGGTGGATCTCATTTAGATTTCATTTAAATATTGATTTAACTCATTATTAATTAAGTGAATTTCTCTCTCATCATTTAAATATTGGGTTTGTCGTTTATATTAAATATATATTTGTAACAAGTGGATCTCATAATTCAAATGTCACGGGTTGGTATTGGAATTTGGACCTATTGGTAAGGCCTAAAAGAGAATAGAATTCTTTTTTGTATGAAAAGAGCATATATGTTCAAATCCCAACTTAAGAATATATTTTTTTAAAACAATGCAATATAATTAAAAGAATGCACATACCATTCTTGTATCAGTGGATGGATAATCTAAAGCTCTGGGCCAAATTTAAGGTTTACGTAAGTAGGCTGGATTAATCCGAATACATCACGAAACATAATTAAAATTGTCATAAACATATCGGCCTGATCAAACAAATAGAAAAGAAGGCCTCATACAATCATATACATGCAAATAGTAAGATGAGCAAGAAGATGCATGTAAGATTGTGCATGTATAATTAGTTTTTTTTTACAAGGAATAATTAAGTAGGTGGTTATGAACTTATGAGAAAGATTTCTCCTTTACATTGTCCTTGAATCTTGATGAAGGGAGAAATGTAGGATGAGGTGTATAGGGAGTAAAGAAGAGTAAGGTCTCGCCAAGTATCGGCCAAGTGGCCAACCCATTGAACCTGGTGGAAGTTTGCCATTATTGCATCTCGGATTTCTCCACCTATAAACCCAATATGTGAATCTAATGCTTATTATAACCAATATTGCTCCAATGCACAAACCCCACATCTTCTATAATTGCCAAATGACCAGTTCAACTACGTGAGAAGAGATCGATCGATCGAATTAAGACTGAAAACAAAAGAGAAGGAAGTGCTGCCCTGCAGGCATGCATATGAGCATTTCATTAGAGCATCTTAAATAAATAGACATCTCACAACTAACAAGTAACAACTAATAAAAAATTAATATTAAACTCTTTTAAGTAAAATATTTTTTGTCGCCTTTGTTATTTTTAGTCTTTGTGGTTTCTTTATATCTTTTGGAAAAAATTTATCTATCACGGTTGTATACACTCTATGTGTCTATTTCTCTTATCATGTGATCTAGCACGTGATAAAAAAGATAAACACAATATTATATATACCCATTACATGGAAGTCTTTCACATTCCTTTTTGTTTTGTTGTCGTTGTTGTTTTACTCTTTCTGACTTTTATGCCCTACTTGTTTATACTTCAGCTGCTTTCTTGTTTGCATTCTCGTAGTCAATTGCTTTGCAAGCAACTTGTATTTTTTTTTTTTTCAAAAAAATTTGAAGGAGTGAGATTCGAATTCAGGATTGTATTCTTATAGTTCAGCTTATACAAGGAACTTAACATGAAGAACAAGTAAAGTACAATACATTTAATAATTAAATATAACATGATTGTAAAATTAATAATTTATTAAAATAAATCCAACCAAAGTAAAATTATAAATTGGTCTGAAAAGTAAAGTTGTAATAATGTGTAAGAGCTTTAGATCCCATTTAGTTTGCAGAATGGGGTCATTGGGAATGTTATACCCATACTTATTTCAGGGGGATATGAATGAATAATTCCCATTACAATGTTAATTTAGAAATGCTGGGAATGGTAACAAGGAAATTATTATCACTCTCATATTTGGTTTGTGCAGTAATAGGAATCAAAACTTGTTTTTCAATAATACCCTTATTATTATATTTAAAATAATATTTTTTATTGTTAGTAAGGGTAATTTTGTAATAAACACTACATTAAATGCTTTCTTTGATGTGGATAGCAAACCCAAGGGTTTAAGGGTTCAAATTCCCTCATTCATAAGAATAGCATATCTAGCATATCTATGTAAAATATAACACATTCTCATAACCGTGCTCACCTAATATAGGAGTAGAATCTCAAACCCATTCTCGAGCTCTGACTTTGCAAACCAATTTTGTACCTTAATCTATTCTAGGATTGTCTGGTAGGACAATTGGCAGCTTTCATTTTTAGGAAAAATTATTGGGTGTATCTGATACACCGTTATGTGGTGTAACTAATCTAATGTGTAAGAGTATTATTAGATAATATATTTATATTAGTAGGGTATAATATTAATAACATTCACCTATATTATGACACGTTAAATTGGTTACTATACGACGATGTATCAGATATACTAAATAATTTCTCCATTTTTAGGTAGATTGGTGGAGTGGGAAAAGAAGTTTGTGCAGTTTCTTTTAAAGCCTTGTACATGCAACTGTAAGGCCGTAAGGCCCGTATTCCAGCCCAATGCTCCCAGGCCCAACCCTCCCCTCCCCTCCCTTAGTGACTCATGCCCAGTTCCCCTTGTGGCCTTCTTCTTCTTCTTCTTCTTCTTCTTCTCTGTTGAAATGTTGTCACTATTTCCCCGTCCTAAAAGCATTTGCTAAAAATGGTGTCTGCCTTTGATGAAGGGATGCCAAGATAGTGGATACAATGGTCAGAAACCCAAGAAAGGACCAGACACCATCAAGTGAAGCAAGAGTGAATTTGGTAAATTCATGGACTATTGTCTGTTGGTAACAACCAGTTCAAGCTACATTTCAGTATTATACTCTTTTTAAGTGAAACTTCTTTGTAAGACTTTGGCATTTCTATGATGTTTTTGTTGCAGTACTAATGGGTAGTTTCTATTTAAATAATGGTGCTGAAACAATTTCACAAAGTGTTGCAAGTATATCTTCGTTTTCATAAACTGTATCATATGTTGGGTCCTATATTTGTCTGTAACCTGTTTCTCCCTTTTTTTGCTGCTTCCACCCCCATTACACAATCAAACATTGAGAAAAATTGAAGTAGAAGCATCAAAGTTTGTGTGTGACCTTAAGCAAAAATATATGTCGGTCTTTGTTTGTGGAGAGACAACGATAGTTGCCTTTCCTCTTTGTGCATTTTCCAAATGTGATGTTGATCAGTCATCCTCTTTGCAGCTTGAGAATAGCAATCCTGGTGGGAAATATGTCAAGGTGGATTTTTCCCAGAATTTTTTGTTTAAGTATCTGGAGTTAAATCCTGTTTCCTGTCCCTTATCTCTTTCTCTGATATCCGAATGTGAAAACCATCTGGAAATTGTAAACCGGGAGTTCGGACTATATTTCCTCCTCTGATTGCTTCCCACCTGAAAAATTTTGGATGTGAACATGTTAAGTCTCTTCCTCCTTACATCTCTCTCTCCCCTCTCCCTCTCCCTCTCCAATTGCAGAACACTCTTACCTGTACTTTGTAACTAAGCAATGGAGAAACACAGCCATTTGCACCTTAGTAAAGTCCGTTCCAATGCAGAATCTCATGCCACCACCAAAAGCCATGAAATGTTTGGATGCCCCACTTATTTCCACTCCCTGTTATTCCACCATTTTGTTCAGTATAATTGAGGGCTAAGAATAATGCATTTAGAGGTTTTCAAGCCAAGATCAATTAGTTTATAGTACTAAGCAGCTTGCAGATAAACTAGAGAAATGCCTTGTCTTATAGTCTACCCACCTCCCATCTAGATGGATTGAAGGCCACAGGATCTTCATATTTTTCTGGGTTTAAGTGTACCGCTGGGGGACAGACCATAACTGCCCAACCTGCTGGAATGGCATATCCTACAGAATTGGTAACATGTCAAATTAGGATGATATTTGTGAGTGTAACTGATTCTATAATTGGAAAAAATACTGTATATCATTCTTACACATACCCTTAAAATTTATCTCTCTTATTGCTTTGCGAAAGATACCTGGAACTATATTTGCCAGTCTAACCGTTTCGTTGATGAGCTGCAAGTTGGAAATGTCAGTTTTAAAACAGAGCTATGAACAGCAAATTATTTTTTGCATTTCCTTCTGAATGCTGAAAGTGGAAGTGTGAGACTAACCTGAAATGTGAATGTCATTGATTTGTATTCTTTCCATGTAAGTCCAGAACCAGCATTTTCCCTTTGTTTCAAAATCATTTCATGTTCTTCCTGGCATTTGATAGAAATATCAAGAACATGTTAGGTGGGGTAACAATAACCATTGGGAAATCAATAACATGGCTTGAAATTCTTTGAGAGTTCGGACCGTTAATTGCTTTAGCACCAGAGGATGGTCTGACAGAAACTTGACGGCTAAAGTTATAGCTAGCGAAGTTGTTTCAAAGCTCGCGAAAAGTAGCACAAACATTAAATCCAAAGAAATGTCCTCTGTCAGGATTGTTCCCTCTTTCTTAAGTTCTTCAAGCACGTAATCGAAAAAATCGATTGCCTGCTTTCGGGGATTTGCTCGTCTTTCGTGTAGCTGGTTTTTCAGCATTCTCATTGCCCTTTTCCTTCCCTGAGAAATTGTTTTTGAAAGAAAATGAATCAAACTTTTAGTAAGTCATTAGCACTTTTGGGGATAATTCAGTACCTCTTTTGAACTTTTGTCCATTAATTCATGAAGAAATGAATGTTAGAATGATACCGGTGCATCAGATTTATGTTTACCTGTAAACATTTGTGATAAGCTGTTCCAGGGATGTCCAAAGGGAAGGATATCAATCCCTGAATAAATGCAACGAAGTTTTCCCTTAGATTCTCCGAGGACCCATTTGAATCATAACTGATAAGTTTCTTTGCAGTGAGATCAAATATCATCTGCAACAACCAAATTAATCAGATTCAAAAGACATTCTTGGTGGTTTTTCAAAGACAAGAACAAAGGTTAGCCTGAAATTACACTTGCAGTTGCGTCTTTCAATTCTATAACATCCTGACATGACCATTGTTGTAATCTTCTGAGTGCTGCCTGTTCAATTTCAGGTATCATCTTCTTGAGGCTTTCAGGGCCAAATAGATGCAGAACCATGTTCTTGAGGTATTTGTATATGACCCCATGCAAGGAACCCACATTTTGTTTGCCAAAAATCTCTGTGAAGGTGTCTGGGTACCAGCTTTGAAACAACTTTCCCTCTTGTTGGAAGACAAAGTAATTCAGATCCGGGTCTGTTGATACTATTACTGGTCTTCCCACCAAACTAGTCTTGAATATTGGCCCATATCTGGAAAGTGCAAAATTCAGAATACATGTTAAGAAGATGAAAAAGAAGTAGAAGATTGCATGAAATTAATCTTTTACAAGGAAGTAGCTGGTTATCAGAATTTCACCTTTTCATCCTTTTCTTGATGAAAGGAGGGATATCAGAAGAGGTATTGGGAGTGAAGAAGTGTAAGGTCTCTCCTAGTAGTGGCCAACCCATTGAACCTGGTGGAAGTTTGCCATTGTATCTGGGATTTCTCCAGCTGTAAACCCATTGTGTAATGCATATAATAATCAATGCTCCAATGCACAAAGCCCACATCTTGCCAAACTGTCAGTTCAAGTTCGGAGGAGATCTTGAACTGAAGAAAGAACAGATATGCTGGACTTGATTTTTTGACAGAAAAGGAAAAGGGACAGTATGAGATTGCCAGAAATGAGAAGAAGTTGAGTGGGGGAAAACGTGGAAAGAATAGACAGGGAGGAGAAGGAAATGCTGGCATGTATCTGATCAACATCCATTGGGAGATCTTCTTAAATAGACGGGCCAGAAGTTCCAACTTGTCAGAAAAATAATATTAATTTTGGCTTCTCTTAGTTGGAGACAGAATAAAATATCTTAGAATAATTATGTCTAGAGGACACTTATTACCCTTTGTCAACGCCATCTATAAAATTGTGTTAAAGATCAGCCTTGCATGACTATGAAGCTCACAGGATGCTTCCTCTCTCTCCCCTCTCTCTCTATTGGTGAATGATTTTTGGTTATTGTCAGGATTGCATATAAGTATATAACACCAAGCTGAAGAAGCACGAGGGCAGAATTCCGGCCTTTTTTAAGGAGATTTTGCAGGAACAGGACACTTCCCTAGATTTTGACTAGATAGAGGTTCACAGTATGTGTCTAACCAAGCTTAGGCATCTGAAACCAACTCCATTGGATCTTAATTACTAAAATTTCAAAAATCTAATTGGGTTTTACCAGAACATGATCTGAAATCTTATAAATATCTATGCTAAATACTATAGTATCTATGTGGTGTTGTAGTTTCATTTTCTTTGTATCTTTGTTTGTTAGAATGAGATCTTTTCCTAGATATTTGTCAGATGCTATCATATTCTAACACTCTCAATCTTAATGCATACATCAGTGTTGATCTCAAATATGGAGAGCTCTAGAGGTGCATGTAACTACCATAAATGCTTTTGTATGAAATTTCATATTGAAAAATTTCAAGGAGTACTAGTAGGTTGCTAATTGCCTAATTCCTAAGCTAGTTGATCAAATTAACCCATTTGGACACATAGAGCACCGCCCCATTGAGCCACGGACTAACTGGGGTGCAACAACTACCACCACAAATGTAGGTGTAGGTCACTGTGAATCATGATCCACAATTATTTGCAAGTTTTACATTATATAATGTTTAATCCTCTCTGTCACCACAATATAAGAGAGAGTTTCACATGTAGTTCATCAATGGAGCTTAGGCTATGCTTAGGGTAGAAAACATAAGTATTGGAGACCCTCCAACTTTGTCTGCAGATTGTTTTTCTTTTGACTTCTTGTATGCAAATCTGAAATTTGGTGTCACTCATTATCTGGGTTTCCAAAGCTAAAGTTCCATGCCATTGCTAGGATTGTACCTGGTGTATTTATAGCTCATTGGAAAAATTTTATGTAAAATACGAGAATGTGACAACAAATAGTCTTTATGAGAAATTCTTACCAACCACCGGTGTATGCAATTCTTTTTACATTCATCTTCTAAAGTGTGGTCACTTAATCAGTTATTATGAAAAAAACGTTATATATACGAGTCTCTTTGAAAAGTTTTTGGACTTTCCAAACAATAATGACAGCTCAAATTGCTCATAGTTTTGAGGTTGTAAAATACTTATTTGTATAATAAATAGCATAAAAGGCATTGTTCTGAGGACAAGATTTCTGCAATCTTAGACCTTTAAAATAAGGTTTTCTCGATTTATATTTTTGTTCTTTTGATCATTAAGTAAGATTTAACATGGAAAATTTTCATGTCTGGTGGAGGACTTGGAATTTTGGGGTCCTACCTGTCTTGATTCTACAACGGCAAAAATCAGATGGTGGGAACCCAATCAAATTAAAGGGTGTCATCTGAAGATCTCCTATGTTTAGTTTCAATTATATCGGATGACTTCACCACCCTCATTTTGTCTTCCAATCTTATAATCACAGGGTGGCAGTGTGGCACTACCTGTATTAGGAAATCTGTGTGGGTGTCATTAACCATCAATTTTTTTTGGGGGTTTTTTTTTTTTTTGGCCAGGAATTTTTTTGGGGGTTAATCAGAAAAAACAACTATGAATGGCGAGAGATTTTCAGTTGAGCGGTGCGATCTCCAATGATATACGTACTGGCATGTGTTCTTATTTCAAGTAAAGTTTACAATTTTTTAAATTAAA
Organism: Dryas octopetala; assembly: GCF_963921425.1. Classification (NCBI taxonomy): domain Eukaryota; kingdom Viridiplantae; phylum Streptophyta; class Magnoliopsida; order Rosales; family Rosaceae; genus Dryas; species Dryas octopetala. The sequence goes on along the minus strand of NC_141374.1, from coordinate 10,750,948 downwards.
CAGTACACATAGCGTCATAGCACTCGACGGTCATGTACCACACGTGTGGTACGACTATACACCTTGTACAACTACTCATTTTAGACTTTCATGAATGGCCAAACCTATATACAAGGACTTATAACTCTTAAAATCATCACAATATAGTTATGAAACTTAAAATTTGATTTATTAAATTTAAGTAGTAATGTTATCTTATCATACAATTTGATATGTTAATTAGGAATGTTGAATAGGTGAAATTATATCAAAATTTTCAGTCTTGATTGGCAATCTGACAATATAAAGGTGCAGTATCTTTATAATTTTTGACTAGTAAGTTATTACTGGCAGAATCCGCCTCTAAAAGTGTTTTTAATTAGTGACTTTTTTTTATCATAATGTTTTTAGTTTTGCCAATGTTATACATTTCCCTTGTAGTTATAAACTACTTATAACATATCATGTTGTCTATATAAGAAATTAAGAAGTGCTCTCTAGCCAAACAAATCGACAACATAAGGTGGTATGGATTATTAATTATGTTGTTCTACATAATTAAACCTTAAACAAATCGGCAACATTAGAAATGTTCTACATTCGATGCTTATGTGGTTAGATTGTGAATATGAATTCTTAATTAAGTTGATTCTTATATAAATATGTAGTATAGATTCACAATATGGCAGCATAAGCAACTAATTATGTTGGTAGATCGACTATCTAGCAAGACAACATTACCTTTTCTCAATCATCTCCTTCTTTTAGTATCTCAAAGACAACATACCAAATATGAGAGAAGAAAACATTACTTATTCAAAGAGATTAAAAGCAAATTTAATTATTTTGTAAGTTGATATGTGCTTCGGGATTGAGTTACTCAAGAAAGGAGAGGATTGAGGAGAAAGTTGTTGGTTGTGTCTGTACCGTGCGCATTGGGAATGCGTATATATGAATCAAAAACCTAATTAAGCAACACCAACAAATAATAGTTTTATATATATATATATATATATATATATATATATATATATATATATAGTAGGAGTAGTCAAATGAGCAAACCGCCTTTCACAGTTGGCATTATCATCTACCCTAAATTATGCCAAGACTTTGAACCCCTTTTGAGATAAGAGTGTCATATATATAAGACAGTTAAGTCTTACCAACACGGGCACTAATTAAATTATGTAGAATTGTGTTGGGAAGTTTACCAACACAACGACATCAATTACTTAATTGTGAATTAATAGCAAAAGCTAGCTAGCCAACCCAGCCTATCTACAAAGATTATTATAAGAAAACAAGTAAAATTAAGTTTGAAATCTACAATATTGATGTCACATTCAATTCTTAGGATGTTTATATTTTTATGTGTATAATAAAAAGCTTGAATTGTTCACTCATCCAAGAGAATCAAGCAAAAGTTGATTCTCCACCCAAAAAGAGCGTTCAATCAAACGTGCCACACATTACTAAGTGCAGAGTGTTTATGTTTACTTCTATATTGGGATTTTCTCAATAGACTCAAAAAATTGAAAATGGTATTAAATTAGCAAACACGCATGAATGATTCAAGATAGATCGATATTATTTACAACTTAATCATCTAGCTCCAGCACAAAGTGTGACCAATGATTCAAGTGTGAAGTTTTATCTTAAAGACATCGGTAAAGTGATCGATACTAGAATATGATTTACTATTTATAATAATGTAAATTATCATGTCATCTTTCCAATATGAGATTAACACCATACACTCATTCAATTTTGGCCAGCCACACATCCCAATAATTTGCTTAAATACTCCATTTGTGCTCTCAAGTTGCCATGGAGTTGTACACGAGTACACGTCATGTGTCGATGATACGATGTATGTAAGCAAGAAACCAGTTGGGTTATGCTTTGTAATTAAATCTTCAGAACTGAGGGCAGAATGATTAATGCATATATATATATACACATGGTCACCAAATTAAATGATCATAAAATTAATTTTGGCGTATGGAAAAATCAAACATGCATGTGTGCGTATTATAAACTATATATGGAAAATTCTCGAATCATGTATTAATCATCTGGCGTTAATTAATCAACGACAGCTTTCATTATATTTTTGCATATTACCAAAGATCAAGCTAGTGATTATAAAACACCAAGTACTTGACTTATTAAGAGTGGCATCCATTAATTTCTCTATAGAACTCCCAAATAACGGGAGTGGGGGAAGGCAATTAATCTAATCCATATGCTTAAATGTTAATCAAGAAATTAGAACCCAACCAGGCCATTATCATGAACATACAACAACTCGATAATTTCTATGTTTTATAATAGATTTAGAAACTCAGCGTGGCTTCAAGTATACACTTAATGGGGGGTCAGCGTGGCCTTAAGTCTCTTTAGTTTCTTGGGTCATCTCTTCACTAATATATATAGACATATATAGTTCGTTTATACATATCAACTGTCACATCAATTGATAATTAAAAATTGAAATAATAATTAGTGTCTTCTTTTATTTTTTTAAAAAATAATAATAGTTAGTGTTTCTAATATTATTAAGTTAAAACATATATATACAAGCTCATTTAAGTGCGAATGTTCGCATGTTCACACCTGACGCCGAGCTTTTGGCGACCACCGCCGAGCGCTCGGTGCTGCCCAAAATCTCAGAGTTAAGTCTTAACATAACGCCTCCACCAAACTAGTCCATTCTATATCCTAGGAGGGGATGATGTGAAAAGATGAAGATTTATTCTTAAAACCTGGAGGTGGAAGCAGCGGCGAGTGCTGCAAGTGTTAAAAAATCATTGCGAGCACTCGGCGACGGGTACACACATATGTACATTTGCACCAAATCCAATATATATACATACACATAGAGCTTCAAGTGTGGGATCCCATATTTATGAGATCCCAATGTGGAGCCCACTCCACATTGTATTTCAACGATTCGAACCGTCTATTTTTTTAGTTTATATTCAAAGATCATTATTGCAAAAAATTAAAAAAATCGGAAACCATTTAACCGTTGATTAAATGGTCACAATTTCAAGTGTTTATTGAAAATATATTGTTCGTCTATTTGTATCATCACAATTACATATCTTAATGATTTCTGATTTGTCAAATTTTTTGTAGAGGTGATCTTTGAATAGACACTAACAAAATAGACGGTTTAGATCTTTAAAAGACAACATAAAATGGGTCTTATGAAGGATCCCTTAATAGAAGGGGTTCGTATATATATATATATAATTTCTAGAGCAATTAACCGTACCACATTCGCTGATCAACTGACAAGTGTGAGTTTTTTTGTATCCATTCATCAATTAGAGTTTTTCTTTTAACTAAATTTTAGACCCAAAAACCAAGTGTTAAACCATAAAATTTAAATTCTAAATAATAATTTTACACCCAAAAGTAATCACCCCTGTCGAAAGTGGATAAAAAATAATCAGTAATGCTACACTTACCACATTTTTATACCACAATTTTATACCATCTTACATGGCATTTATACATTGGATACTACAAATTAAAAAATAAAACCTAAAAAAGAAAAAGGAAATACCCTTCCAATAAAGTAATGACACATCAGGTGGGATACAAATGTGGGAAAAAAAATGTGGGACAACTAGCATTATTGAAAAATAATTGACAAATTTCAGTTGTTGACAATTCCACAGAGCTCTCAGCAGAAATTTTTTTACATGGGGCGCACAAAAAAAAAAAAGGTGTGGGCCGTTCACCCTAGAGAAATACTATATATATATATATATATATATATATATATATGCATATAGACATCTTCTAATAAGAGATCTCAAATAAAATTCATTCCGCATTGTAGTTTGATATTGAAACTATTTATATTTAAAATCTTTACTCAATAATCATGTGGGATGTCACGAAAAGGCCATTTTGACCATTTTCATCGAGTTGATATCTTTAAAATTTAAAAACAGTTTAGAACTTAGAATTTAATTCTCGAGCTAAGTAGTTTACATACTTTGATTCTCCACTTATTGTACATATTATATTTCTTGCACCCAGAAAGTTCCCAACAAAAAACCCTAGATAAACTTTCATTTGAATGCTGGTACTCTTAATTTAATATAGGTATATATATATATATTGCTGAATAAATAAATAAAGCTACTGAGCTAAGCAAGCTGAAAATAGTGGCAATCATTAATTTTTATGACTTAAGACCTATCAAAATTCATGGGCCTAGGAAACATGACGCGGCTGGTAGGGGTTTGAAAATACAAAGCTTGCCTTGTGAAACATTCAAATCCCATTCAAATTCATGTATTCAACAGTTTCTTGATTCAGCTGCACTGATGGGCACATGTTCCTTAAAGATTTATAAAAGTCAGCCTTTACTTAACCCTGACCTTATTAGACTATTTGCATATCTAATGGACTTGACTGGGCTACCTGGACCAAATTCAAACTACATATTATAGTCCTGAAAAATGAACCCAGAACTGGAGTCTTGGACACTACGATTTCACAATTCATCACTAGAAACACCCATATATAATTATATATGCATGTCCCCATAGGCCACAACTAAATGTGAACCCTGCAAAGATTAGTACACAACATGCCAGACAAGCAGAACCCACTTGTATAGGCGAATCTCCAAGATGGTAAGTAATTATATAATTATTAGATATTATACAATTAAAAAGATAATTGTATCACATTTTGTTAGGGAAATCACATTTTGAGTATCACATGTGTATAATTGTTTAATAAATGTGAAACCTACTTGTATTGTTGGGTCTCACCTTTATTAGAAATGTAATATTCAAAATATGTTTTCCTTAACATTATGTCATGGCAAAATTATGATAGGTGATGACTACAGTTTCATCCAATGTACCATTGGCATTAACATATATATGGACCAGAAACACATATGTACTGACTCTAGCATTATTCATTTAGGGAGAAAGAATTGGACTCAACCTCGAACTCTCAAACACATAAGTTACAAGTTTACGATTAGAGTGTATCTTAATTCTTAGTATGTGTATATAGTGTATTAATTATACAAAAAATGAATGGGCTTGGGAGTTGGGCCTGTCTTTTTTAAATTTGATGACCCACTAACCAATGTCTAGGGGGTTGACCTTTTAAGAATAAAGACTTAACTAATATGGAAAGTTCTCCATCCATGAGGTCAGCAATGATGAATTGGAACCCTCCATTAGTGGCTAAAAAAAGGAACTTCGTCAACCAACAGTCCAACATGCATATATAGATCTTGTTTCTTGCTTCCATGGATGATAATAACTGGCACCATGTGGGCATATTTATATTTGACCCATCTGAAATGGCCTAATAAAACTACTCAAGGTGTAAGGTCCAAACTCAATACACAAAGACATGTATCAGAGAGACAAAAACTTTCTTGCAACAGAGATATGGCTAATTTGGTATCTCAATCCAATAACATTACGACACATTTGCTTTTATATTTCATCACATAACACTTTCTCTAATTTCAAAACCTAATCTATCTCTTAGAATGCCAAATCAACTTCTATCCTTGTTATATAGGTAAGTTTTTCTCCATGCATCAATATTGTCGAAAATCCAAATACCATGTGGATGCTATGTTGGTGGGTTAAGATGAATCTCATTAATTTAATCTCATTCGTCCATATCTAATCTAATGATTCAGATTGCCACCCCTAATCAATTTTTTCTTTTTCAACTTGAAAGTTAAGTGCAAGGGAAAGAAGACCATATTTTCTCCCTCTACAAGTCCCTGTTTTTCTATAGATAAATAAAAGCAAAAAAGAAAGTAAAAACAAGTTTAGATCAAGACTATCATCTCAAGTAAATAATCTGTTGACATCAATCTCATATGTTGACATTAATCTCTCTTTGAGTGAAATTTTGTATCTGATTATTCTAATTGTTCTAATTATACATATCCTCTATGTTAACAAAAACCCACCTTTAACCAAAAAAGGACGAGAAGGAATTAAAACCCCTATAGCTACTGATAAAAAAAAGATGTGTTTCAAAAGAAGCAATGACCTTCTAATCCATAATGAACACCGCCTTGAACTATTCTTGGTGCTGCAAGCAGTTAAAAGAAGGGCCACTGCCGCTACACTGCTGCTATTCTTGGTACTGCAAGGAATATACTGAAAAGCTTGATCAGACAAACTGCATTTGTGGGAGTGATTTAAGATTTGCCGTCTTGAAGCTTTGCACTAGATAACTTTCTTAGCTTCCTGTCATGATTGAGCATTGCACTCACACTCTCCACCACCAAAACAATCTGCAGGGTCCACAACACACATTAGTAGAGACTAGAAGGTATTAGCCCAAGTATTCCATAGATATAACAGATGGATACTGATTGTGAATCAGTTATTGGTTTACCAAGATTTTATAGATTACAACCTCCGTATCATCTTCACTTATTTAATAGGTTTACCATGTTCCCCTTAATCAGTTGATCTTAAGCGGAAATCCCTATGTCTCTCTATTTAGATTGACAATTCCAGATGTCTCAACTATTTTTTCAAGAGAAGAGAGTCAACTTGAAGCAGATAATAAGGCAAAACTTGTTTAAATTAAGGAGAAAGAACAACTAATAAAAGTCTACAAACCTGCAAACAAGCATAAGTAATTGCAGTCGCGAAGTAGAAATTTGCATTGCCAGTGCCCTGCAAGTTTGAGAAAGTCAATATTTATAGTTAACACTACTATCCATTTGAACATTCAGAATAACTATAGAGAGAGCCATACCCTCCATATCCATAGGTTGTGCATCACGGGGCTAAGGAGGGAAACTCCAACATAAACACAGAAGAGGCAGAACGAGAATTGCATTTCTGCATATATGAAAGTAGAAGGTTTAGGATGCCAACCATGTCAAATGTATAAAGGGAACAAAAGGAGAACCTACTGACTTGCCTGACAGTTCATTAACAAACCAGCCCAGCAAACCAAAGTACAGAGCTGAATCCCCAACCTAACCGAAAATGAAAGAATATTAGGCAAGGGAATAACAAAAATCAGATTGCCTATATAAAATAACTTCGAAAACATAAACATTGAAGACTTAAGCTTCAACACAAGGTAAAGTAGAAGACTTCTGCAGCAAAGGAAAAACTTACAGAAGGATAAGACTTAAGCATTGAAGAGATTGTGATGTAGACAAAAGCAAGAAAGCAGGGACGGTGGTGCAGCCGTATGGCCAATGGGAATATCATAAAAAGAATATTCATATGGAAAACAATCAGGAAAAAGTTTCTGAAGAAATCAAAGACCTCTGCAAAGAAATACCTGCATCAGAATATTAGATGGATGATCAAATTAATGCCACACCTCAAAAGTAGAATTTAATTACTCCAGAATCTAATACAGGTAATTTGGGGCTCACCATAAGACACCTATATTAGGAGACAAATCTTGGACAGTGAGAATGAAACCATACATTCTGCAAAAACCAGCCACAAACTTAGGAACAATTTAGACTGCTGATTGACAAATAAGATAACAATTACTAAGAGCAGCCCTTCTAACCAGAGCAAGTATGGCATTTATGAAGCAAAAGCTAATACACATTAAAATCACGAATAAAATTCTAATTGTTGTTGTTCTATAAATCATGTTATCAAATAACTCACCTAAGAAAGGCCAAGGAAAGCAAAAGGACTTGTTACCATTACAAATGCTTCCTATGGAAACTATTGACAAACCATTGATTATCAGGTCCTAGACACGGGTGTTGTCATAGAAGATAATATTATAAGGATGCCCCTGGCATGTAACTGGATAAAATCAGTATTCAGTTATCCAAGGAAGAATTTACTTTCTGGTAGTATCAATCTTCTCTTCTTTTATTTATTTATTATTTTTGTGGTGGGGGTTTATGAGATAGCATCACTCATCCAGTTCCATTGACCAAAGGTTAAGCTTCAATTGCTATGCTCTGGATCTATTATAGAAGCAATGGTCATAGCATACACAGGACATCCTGTGGAGAGCTCTCATCTCTATGCAGCTGCTCTTGCCTCAATACTGATTTGACCAAACTTTTCCAAGAAAATTGGAATAGCTTTAAAACTGTGCTATTTTTTAGCTGTTTTCTTGAAAATTGATTCTCATATCCAATTGTCATTGACTAAATATTCAATCACCCAATAAAGGACTTGATCAGTCATAATGCTCAAATGATCAGTCCACTCTGTCACTAACAAATGAGAACTCTCCTCTTGAAGAGATATTTTTAGAGTAACGTTGTTGGGACCTTCCCAGCTGACCATATGAGGTGTCAGTTGATCTGTTAATCTCGATTGCAGTGTTAATGGAGATGGCATGTACAGATCAACTGACACCTCATATGGTCCAGCCCATATGGTCAGTTGGGAAGATCTCATCAGCATTACTCATATTTTTATATCTTATTTTGCACAGACACGTAGAAAATTCAAACAGAAGGAATGCATATATATATATATATATATTGTTTTTCTGATACCTTGTAAACATCTCCCAGAGACCACCATACTGCTTAACAGATATGCCACATAGAAGCAACAGATAGGCTGACCACATAAAAGTCCACAATAAGAAAAGCATGACAGGTCTCCAAGAGAAAACATTGGGTAGTTTCGATTGATTAATAACTTTATCTTGTTGTTGACAACCATCACTTGAGGAGTTATCTTCAACTTTACCATATCTCCTCAGCAGGAACAATGTCCTAGGAGTATCTGGACCATATCCTAGTAAAAGAATCATCTGGGAAAAAAATGAATATGGATTACTATATGCATGAGTGAGCAGGAAAACAAACAAAAAATAATTCATATGTTGCATGAAAATTTTATTAATTACATCAAACACGATAAGTCAAAAAAAGGGGCATACCGGAATAATAAGGATCAAAGGATAAAGAGACAGATGTGTTGCCATGACCCATCCAAAAGCAGCCAAGGGAACCAGTCCTGCAGTCCATCAGAAGAACAATATTGAGTAGGAAAATGAAGTTAGAAAAAGAGCACAAGCCAGTGCCCACATCCCATCACCCATTCCTATATCACCTGCTAATATCCCACTTTGAAACATGCTGATGGTGGACAAAATGTCTTGTTAAACAACAATCAGAAAATAATGTCATCCTTGAACAAAGTGTCAGGCGCATCCATGGAATCAGAAAATTATTCTATCAGGAAATGAATGTACGTATGTCATGTGACTGGACTTGCATGGTACCATTTACCACTTAAGATCAAGTGATCAAGTGGTCAAGTGATCAAGTGATCAAGTGATCAAGTGATACTGCTTCAGTAAGAGTTATAATGAAATTTTAGACCGCAAAAACTTTATGTATCATTAAATTTTTTTTTTTTTGTAATATCTAATCTGTCTATAATACTTTGCCACATCAGCAATATTAAGGCAGAGACTTGCATGTGGAATGCCTATCACATGAGTGCCTATATAATCTGACTGCAAACAAGAAATTTTGAAACCAAAGTTGAGTATAATTCTACTTCTTCTGGCTTTTTTTTTTCTTTCTTTCTCTTATAATGTTTACGAAATTTAGAGGGTTCAATCCTTCAGGAGCCAAAAGGAAATTTTAAGGTATACATGTACAACAGCCCTTTGACTTGAACTAATTTCCAGCTAGCTAGTGCCTAAATTTATTACCCACTGAAATTGTGAACAAACTAGGAAAAGGTAGAAACAAGCATGCAGAAGAAGTTGTGTGCAGGGCAGATTCATTATAGTGCCAAGAAAAGCAGCAGAAGCCTTAAATCAAAATCATCATCCATTGCTATGACAAAAGTACAAACATTTAAAAGTGGATATCAACATGGAAAGAAGTATAGAACACTGGACTTTTTTTTTTTTTTTTTCCAGGGAGGGGGGTATTAATAAGATCATTTTACGGAAATAATAATTCCCAAGAAGAAATTGACCAAACAAAATTCGGAAAGAAGAATACTTAAAATAGTCTAAGAAAACCACCATAGAAACATTTAAATAGCCAGTCACAAAGATTATAGTTACTTCTTACGTTTACATGCTCCATAGAGGGCCAATATGATGGCCAGATTTTCAATTGGAGATATTGACAAACCCACACAAGCAACTATTGTGAAAGGATTCCATAAGTACACAAGAGCAGCAATATCTCCGGAAGGTAGGATCTCTGAAAACAACAAATATAAAGCCTGTGAAGGGCTCCGGAGGACGGGAAGCTTTTGCATTTTAATGTAATTGGATAAAATGATGCACATAAATCTGATAACCAAATGTACCTATTCATAACAGGATTAAACAAAGTATGTTGAACTTTAAATGTTAGAATTACCCATGCTTTCTGATATCGTATCAAGATCTAGTGATTTCAAACTCCGCCTATATACAATTTGAAGATTCTGACCAGTAGCGCGAATAAGCATTGCACTCAATATATCTGCAACCACAAAAACCAAACTGTATCCAAGAATGTTGATATCAACTGTCTGACTACATGTCCAGAATAAGTCAAACAACGAATGAAGAAAAGTAAGGCGATTCTAAATTACTGGAAAAAGAAATGTGGCACACTGGCATAATATAAAGAGGATATTTTGTTGGCGTCCTCAAAGCAGGCTGTTAAATACTTATCACAATTAAACCCATGAACTTTTATTTGGGTGGTAAGGTGTGGGATCAAGGATGGATAGGTCTCAAGTGTAGTGAAAAACACCTTTCAGCCTTGTCTTAGATGTATTCTAGAGTTAAAACAGATATAGCAAACACACATATAATACCAGCAAAATAAGACACACGAGAAACACCAAGATTTGTTCTCGAGGTTCGGCGAACTTTGCCTACGTCCCCGTGTGATCCTTCGAGAATCACAGCTGCACTATGTATAGAATAAGAGTACAAGAACTTATTGAAACCCTAGACTACCCAACTCGCAGCCGCTCTCTTCTCTCTTGCACAAATAGCTCTCTTGTGTTTTTCCCTCTTGAAAAACCCTTCCCTTGAAGTCACTCACCCTTGAGTCTCTAACCCGAGTCTCCCTTTGAGTTTCTTCCCTAGAAGTCTCTAGCTATATATTTTTTTTTTTATGAGACTTGCAGCAGCCTATTTATAGAGCATAGACTTACCACTTACAATATGGATTCCTAATCCTAATAGAATTAGGTAATCTACCTATTAGCTAATTCTATTCCCTTGTACACAAGGAAAACCCTTTAGAACTCCTTCCCACACTAGGAAAGTCTTGTGCAAGTCCTATTTGTCTTCCAAAATCGTACCCCACTAGGAAAACAACAAACTACCCCACTGCCCAGTCTCCCTACTGCTCTTGGCCAGACCTGTAGCTTCCTCCAGAAATTTCCGACGAGACAAAAAACACAACAATCTCCACCTTGGCGAGTCGGAACCAAAGCCATGAATGTTGTACCTTCGAGATATTCTCTAGTCTTGAAGTAACCTCGAACAAACCTCCAAGAACCCCTTCACATTGGCAAAAAACCTATTGCCTCAATGCACCTTAAGTGAGAAGGTACTCCACCTCAATCAACTAACTTTGAATATTGAGCAAGCTCAACCCGAGCTTGTACCTTCGAATCTTAATTGCAGCCTCAAGATTCTCTTCACCTTCTGTTCCATAAACCCATTCATAGCCAACATTCTCCTTGGATTTAGGAACTAACTTCCAACTGAAGTTCCTTTGTAGAGACAACCTAGCACACCTCCGACGTTCCCATTCCTTGCTCTCACAAGCCCCCTTGAATGTAGCCGGATTTCCCTTACTAACACCATAGTAACCTCTGTCCTTTTCCCACCAAAACTTGTGAGTTAGCTTGATGGTACTTTTGGGCTTGGACTGCCTTGTGCTCTTTTTCTCCACCTGTTCTTGAACCTTTGTTGATTGTTGTTGCTGCCCAAACTCTTCAACCCTTGTGTTATGCTCCACCAGCTCAGAGTTGGCCTTCACTTGAACTGGATTTACCTTCATAACCACCTTGGTTGCCTTCATGGTTGCATCTTCCTTAACAACAATCAAACCTTCCTCATCTTTAGTGACTTCCCTTGCTGCATCCTTGAAGTCAATCTTTGATGAATAACTAACCAAGCAACAATCATGGTTTGTTGCTTCTTCTTCTTTAGCCGCAGCATTTATTTGACGAGACTCTTCCTTTGTGAGATGATGCCCTTGCTCTCCCTTGTTACAATGCTCCATGAGCTCAACATCCAAGCTCTCTTTGGTAGACGCAGCTACTCCATCTATCACTGTAACCCCGGAAAGCTTGTAGAGATTATTAGATTGCACAACTCCCTTCAGGATCACACTTGATCCTTTTGAGACTTGGAGCTTCCCTGCTCTAGACTTGAATGCATACCCATTCTTCCCTAGAGTTCTAAGAGAGATAAGATTTCTCTTCAATGTAGGAATATATCGCACATTTCCAAGCAACCTAACAATTCCATCTTGCATCTTCACCTTGACTGTGCCAACGCCATGAACCTTGCACACAGAGTTATTTCCTAAAAAAACTTTGCCCTCACTAGATTCCTCATATGTATGAAACCACTCCTTGTTTGCACACATATGAAAACTACATCCGGAGTCCAAATACCAAGCATGTGGAGTAGAATTACCAGAAGATACCACCAAAAGCTCCCCATTGTCGACCACGACGTTACTTGAGTTTTCAGCCCTTTTCTTCTTCTTCTCCAGCCATATCTGGCAATCCCTTTTCCAGTGGTCTAATGAACCACACTCGAAGCAACCACCTTCTTCATCGGAATCATTGGACTTCCCCTTTTTGCTAGATCTGCCCCTCCTTTCCTTCCCTCGACTCTTCTCCTTGCCCTTAGCATAAAGGCCTTGTGATGACTGAGTGCCTTCGGTCAAATCATCTAACTTTGCATATGACTGAAGCGCTTGCACCACGTCATCAAGCTTTAGAGTCTCCTTTCCAAACATCAAAGTTGTTCGGAAGTGCTTGAAAGAAGATGGCAGAGATCTCAGCAAGATGATAGCCTTATCATCATCCTTGTAAACTTCTTCAACCTTGTCGAGATTAGCTATGCAATTCTGAAATTTGCATACATGATCCGCTACATCTCTACCTTCTTCTAGTCGAAGTCCGAAGAGTTCATCCTTCAAGAAGAGTTTATTGGACACCGTCTTGCCCATATAAACACTCTCTAACTTGTCCCATGCTTCTTCTGCTGTCATCGCCTCTGTGATGTGAGACCTCACGGATCTTGTGAGGTGGATCTCTATTGAACTCTTGGCCTTCTTGAGAACCTTGTTCCATGTTCCTTCTGGCGTGGTTGTCGGCTTCTCACCAAGAAGTGCATCATCCAGATCTTGCTGCACCAGCACGTTCTTCATCATCCGTTGCCAATCTGTAAAATCATCCTTGCCATCATATGGCTTCAAAGCAGGCCTTAAATCCCCTAAGTCCATGCTTCGACCTCCTCTAGACATCGCAGAAACCTTCTAGCCAACCTGGCTCTGATACCAATTGTAGTGAAAAACACCTTTCAGCCTTGTCTTAGATGTATTCTAGAGTTAAAACAGATATAGCAAACACACATATAATACCAGCAAAATAAGACACACGAGAAACACCAAGATTTGTTCTCGAGGTTCGGCGAACTTTGCCTACGTCCCCGTGTGATCCTTCGAGAATCACAGCTGCACTATGTATAGAATAAGAGTACAAGAACTTATTGAAACCCTAGACTACCCAACTCGCAGCCGCTCTCTTCTCTCTTGCACAAATAGCTCTCTTGTGTTTTTCCCTCTTGAAAACCCCTTCCCTTGAAGTCACTCACCCTTGAGTCTCTAACCCGAGTCTCCCTTTGAGTTTCTTCCCTAGAAGTCTCTAGCTATATATTTTTTTTTTTTATGAGACTTGCAGCAGCCTATTTATAGAGCATAGACTTACCACTTACAATATGGATTCCTAATCCTAATAGAATTAGGTAATCTACCTATTAGCTAATTCTATTCCCTTGTACACAAGGAAAACCCTTTAGAACTCCTTCCCACACTAGGAAAGTCTTGTGCAAGTCCTATTTGTCTTCCAAAATCGTACCCCACTAGGAAAACAACAAACTACCCCACTGCCCAGTCTCCCTACTGCTCTTGGCCAGACCTGTAGCTTCCTCCAGAAATTTCCGACGAGACAAAAAACACAACATCAAGAACAAATCAAATAAAGTAAAAAGAAAAACCAACAAAAAAATATTAGATTACCATACAAATTTCCAATGTTGAGCAAAATGTACTACCATGAAGAATATAAATGTACGAAAAAGCAGTGTCATGTTGCTGTTTAGAACTCTCAATTTTCAAGTTTTAGTCCACAGCAGAGGAGAAAATGATCTACATCACTTACAAGATAATAATTTGAATACAGGACATCTAACCATTTTACAAGATATCCTGGCATTGAGAGAGAGAGAGAGAGAGAGAGAGAGAGAGCAAAGAAAAAGGTAAAAGAAAAATAAAAACATTACCTGCATAGAAGATGACTAGGTTGCCCTTCGATTCTGCACCACCAATTGAAATGTCCAATAAATTACCAAACTGAAAAAGGAAAAAAAAAGAAGTTCCAGCACCAGAGTTTTGCATTTACTGAACTGGGCTTCATTGAATCAACTTTAAATAATTTTCATAAGAATAAATGCTTCACTTGAACTCAAGAAACCATTAACCAACCAATGAAAAATAGAAGAGGAACTAAAATTGGAACTGGCACTTGGGCATCCAATTCCAAGACTTAGACCCAACTAATGAAATCAAACATAACCAAAAATAAATCACATAAACTGATGCTAATGGGAAAATAAATTTGATAGATTTGAAAAAGAAAAAAGCTTGAGCTGAAATGGTACCGTTTGACTGTGAGTGGCCCAAGAAGTGAGAGTAACAAAGGAGATCCGTGGTACATAGATCCTGCAAACCCAGTAGAGAGAAACATAAACAAACAAAAAAAAAAAAAGAGTTACAATTTTAAAAAATTAAACTTAAATTTTGAGAAAAATGAAAAGCAATGAGAAACCTGCATAGGGAGACATTGATGACTGCTTCAACCAGTATCCCTCAGCCACTGAACAAAATTAAAGAAAATTAGAAGCTAAATTGAGAAGGTTAGGGTTGTGAGCTTGAGAGAGAGAGAGAGAGAGATTACGGCGACGAATGCTGGTGAGAGGGGTGGAGACTTCGGGGCGAGAAGAGAGGTTGAGATTTTTGGGGAAGTAAATGAGAATGAGCCTGAATAACACTGATGCTGCCACCCATGTCCAGAACCTTCCTTGCTTCTCCTGCTCCTTCTTCTTCGTCTTCGTGCTCTGCTGCTCCTTCTTCACCTCCATTTTACTTACAGTTTTTGTTGGTTGTTTTTTTAGGAGCGAGGTCACCGGCAGAGGTGGAGCGAATTTGGAAGGACTGAAACGGCTTCGTTTTGGTGGTTTTGGGCCGGGGATATGGATCTCCTTTTCGGTTTTTCTTAAGGAGGTGTATTCAATTAAGATTTTAATAGACTTTTGTAGAGTTTTTAAAAGTCATTGACTTTGGTAGAGATGGATTTTTAATGACTTTCATAAACTCCACATAGATTTTGACAGAATTCTATTAGAGTTTCCCTGACTTTTCTCATAGATTTTGAAGGAGTTTTATAGACTTCTAATAACTTTGATATAATTTTTTATTATTTATTTTAGGATTTCTCCAATATATTTTTTATTTTTTTGTCCTCTGTAAGTGAGTAGAATGGGGATTAGCTTCAAGACCGAGATGCATGTGTTATAAATTGTCCTAATATTGCAAACAATATAAAAAGTTGGGGCTACAATTGTAGGGACCAAAATTATTTTGTTCCATAATTTATTGTAAGTGTTCTGAATTTTATGTTTTTATGTTGTTAGATTGTCAAATATTGTGTTTTAACTAGTTGTTAGAATTTGTCTAATTGAATTGATAGGTTGAGAACATTATCTGATGTGGTGGTAACATTATTTCTCAAATTATGAATATATAATCTTGTGATTTTGTTGAGTACTTAAAGACTGTGAAGTGGTTGGTTTGAATATCTTCTGTTACATTGCATTGTGTCAACGCTATTGGTTCCAACCCAGGATGAGAAGTCAATTAAATATAAGAGAAAAAAAAATTAATATAAGAGGATATAGTAATTAGAAAAAAATAAATTAAGAGGTGGGTGAAAAAATAAGATTAGGGGGTTTAGCATCACTCTTTAAAAAAAAATAAATACCACTTTTTTAATAGTTTTTTAATATTTGAAATCCTTTGAAATCTGCAAGGGAAACGCTGGAGAATTATTGACTTTGATATAACATAATTTACAATACAAAGTCCATGAAAGTCTTTTAAAGTCTATCATTTAATAAAGTCAATGACTTTTTGAATACCATGTCACTTTTATAGACTCTCTAAAAGTCTTAATTGAATACACCATCCTTATTTTTAGTTGACACCATCTTCGCCAAATATATATATGCAACATTTATTTTTGTTGTTTATTTGCAAAGGGAGGGAATTCGAACTTAAATATCTCTAATAGACTAATATTGTGAAAATAAATATTATTAATCCAATAATAATTGATTTGTAGAGATACCACTAAATTGGATTGGACTAAATTAGAGTCTAAAAGATCACGATCTATTTTAACCTCCACTCCTAATCCACTACAGCCTCTATCTCTTGCCCACTCGAGTCTCCATTTTAAGCTCATTTCTCTTTTATAATTTAGTCCATAATCTCAATCCTACACCTTTGAAAGTTCAGCTTACCTAAATTTTGAATTTTGGCTCCGCTCTAGACAACATATTTTATCTACAATCATATGTCACATGCAATTTAGTTTCTTTGATGGAATAGACTTATAGACATATTTCATTTTGTATTGATTATTATTGAGCAAATCTCTACTTATATCTCGATCCAATAAAACAATATTTGGTTGAGATTTTAGGTGATATGAAAGTTGATATTGCTCCCCTAATGTCCTCGATGTTGAAAATAGTGAAAATTAGAGATAGTGGTTAAGGCTAATTAATAAAACACATAGGTCCCGTTTGGTTCTCTAATTGGGTTCCTTGAGAAATTTATACCCATGCTTATTCCATAGGGATAGGAATGGATAATTCCCATTGAAGTGTTTGGAAAAGCTGAGAATGGTAAACCAAGAAATTATTATCATTCTCATGCTTAGTTTGTGTAGTAGTTTATTATTTTCCAATAATACCTTGAAATATTATGTTTTAAATAATATTTTTAATTTCTAGTGAGATTAATTTAGTAATAAGCACCCACAATAAATATTTTTTCAAGTAATAGGAGTAGCAAACCTAAAGATTTCAAATTCCCCCCATCATGGCTATCTCATATCCATGTAAAAGGTAACACATTCCATAAATGTGCTCACCAAACATGGAATGGAATCTCATATCTATTTCCAATCGGAAAATTTGCAAACCAGCGGGCCCATGTATACCATCATTGATCACGAAATTGCAAATACAAATAGTCAAGTAGGGGCCTGGGGGCATATTTAATCTTTGGAATTTGTATAAGACCCCATCTTATATTCTAAATATGTATATATATATATATATATATTGATCGAGAAGGCATTATTTGCACCCGAACCTCTTTCAACAAAGTGAAGAAAAACTATCACCAGTTCACCACCAATAGGCAATAGCTAGGTAATAATACCATTGTATATTTGTATTTGTAGCATTCTACACAAAAATATATGGGAAAAGGAGGCAGGTGTAGCGGTGGGCTTAAAAATTGTAGTCGTGGCAGTCGTGGGCTTGAAATTGGGTTGTTAGGCATGTGACCATCGTTGTCATCATTTTGGGTCAGAACTGAGAACAACTAAACTTAAACAAGGCTGGTATCCCAATCATTTGAATGCCAGATTCCTCACATTTAAAAAAGAAAATAAATTCCACAAAATTCTGAATAATATTTCATTTGCAAATTCGCAAAAGAAATGGACAAAAGAATTACAATTTCATAAATATATGGCAAAATACACGTTAAAAAAAGAAAAGAATATTCTAAATCCTTTCTTGGTATGAGACTTTTAAATTGCACAAAGATATGGCAAAATATAAAAATAAATAATGAAATGCGTGACAATTTATAGTTCTAGTAGTACAACACTAATCAAAACTTGAAAAGTTTTGAATACTAATCTATGCCTCATTCTTTTTAGAAAGAACAAGAAAAGTTTGAAACTTTGTAAAAATTTCAACTCAAAGACACAACTATTTTGTAGAATTTTATAAATGTAACTCTTAAGTCTTAACTAGTGCAGGAGCTTCAATTCCTCGCAAGCACTACTCGACAAGATTCGTCTATTACTGTAGAAAAAATTGGTAGTATTGTTATACTTATTTAGTAATTTGTTTTGAAAACAATTTTGGTAACCCTATTATTGTTGTACTAATTTAGGAGAAATTCTTTAATAGGGCAGTCGTGTTATATGCATGGTGCGACCTCCAATATTATATTGAAATGTACAGTTATTTTAAGTAAAATTTACTTTTTTTTAAGTAAATAATAAATATAGCGTTGTAGCACTGAGTGATCATACCAATACATGTAGTCAAACAAAATATCTATGTCAAAATTCGACTTTTCTATTCATTTTTTGATAATTTAAGGTGGTATTTTTCTTTGGAAATTTAAAATGGTTTAGTTTAACTTGGTTTGGTTTGATTCGAATCGCTTGACCAATTTAATTGAATTCATCAGTTAAATGGGAAATTACCATTAAACCCAACTTGTCAATTAATGGCGTGCGTCCTTTGGACTTTAGAACTGCTTAGACAACAAGTTATCCTTCTGCTTTTGCTTCGTATTTATATTATACTTTACTCTCCAAAGAGACCTAGAAGATTGGAGAAGGAAGACACCTAAAAGCACTATCACCATTTTAATTTTTAATCCGAAAAAACTGTCTTCCAAACACGCCCTTAGTCCCTCTATATATAAATACATATTAAATCCAGCCCATATTTTTCCAAACACAAATATCTATATTACTATTTACTAATGTACTACCATTTCTCTGAGAAAAAGAAATTAAATTCATAAACTCAACACTGAAACTGAAAATCGCTGCTCAGAAATTGCTTAAAGCACTATAGCGATTTCCATGGCGAGGCCTGATCAGGAAGCAATCGACACCTTCATCAGCATCACCGGCTTCTCCGAAGCGGTCGCCGTGCAAAAGCTTGAGGTAACTCCTTCAAGTCCCAAATTGAATTCCGAGGTTTTGATTATAATCGACATATTAACTCTCGATTTTATGCCATTAAATAGCGTAATGTTGCGATTAGGGTTTTTAATTTTAATTTTATTGCATTGTGTAATGAATTTTAATTGGGAATTTCGGTTGAAGAGTCTTCGGATTGGTTTTATTGAGAATTTTGAATTTGAATAAGGGTTAGGATGGTGTTGTTTGCTTCAGCTTATTGCTTCCGTTTAAATGAAGTTTGCATTTTTTTTTTTGGTCTGATGATGAAGTGTGTATTTTGTTCCTCAACTGCTCTATGCTAAAGGTCGTGAAAGATTAAAGTTAAATAGTTGCACTACTCAAGTACACATGAAGATATATAAATAAAAGGGTTGTGAATGGACGGAGAGGAAGGAGAGGGATAGATGGATTTTTGAGGATAAAGGTTACCAATGCTAGAAATATTGGTAGTAGATGTAGTTATTTAGAGTTCATAGATTAACTACGCTTGTAAATTTACACTGTGTATTGCCCCTTTTCTTGATTAGTACAATTGATTATGTGACCAAAAAAAAAAAAAATAGAAGGGTTGTGAATGTCCTGGTACCGGCACAATTTCTGGGTGTTAAAAGTTGTTTCAAGTGTCTCTTGCTAGAGCCATTAATGGTATGGCAAGAAATAAAGGAATAAGGTGTGCACTATGGTTGGTCTTTTGTGTGAATATATCTCTACAAATAGTTGGAGTAGAAATTGATGCAATGCTTGCCGGATGTTGAACTATTGGTACCTAATCCTCTTGTATTTTGTAATAAAAGCAACTAGGTTAACTTCTTTTGTACTCGATTGAGTGTAACACTTAAGAAACTCTCGGAGCATAATTTGCCCTCTTAATATATCTGGTTGTTTCCATGTTGCAACTGTTTTTTCTTACAGTTGTCCTTGGATAGACTTTAATGCTTTCAGGTGAGAAAGAAAACTTGATTCAGCTCCATCTGATATACCCTTTATATAAACTATGGTTGATCTGTTGGCTTCATTTCATAAGATAGTTTATACTCATCTACTATTATAAGTGAATTAATTAGCTTCTTCTTAGAGTATGTTTGTGTTTTAGTTTCTTGGATTTTTGTGTTTTAGTTTCTTGGATTTTTTTGGAAGTTATTTCTTTTTTGACTTATAAGAGGACTGAGTCTAAAAAATAAATAACTAAATAAAAGAATAGAAAAAAGCTTTAGCATGTTGGCCGAGTTATTACTTATATATATCTTATTCTTCCATCATCTTTGCTTGCAATTAGGAGCATGGTGGCAATCTCAATGAAGCTGTGAATGCACATTTTAGTGAAGGAGATAGAAACACATCAGTGAAGTATGCTTTTTCATCTGCTGTTACTCATTCTTAAATCAATTATTGGACCTTGTCTCTAGGTTTAACATTGATGTCTCAATTTCTCTTTTCCTGTCCAGTGTGCATGAAACACCTGTTGCCACTCAAGATGATCTCATGGATATAGATGATCCAGTTCCAGTTGGACCTCGGAGAGATCCTTTATCACTTCTATCTGCAACCAGAGATATAAATCCATTTTCTCTTCTTGATCCAAACTTTGGTAGAAACATCTTTGATAGTGGTACTAATTTTACAAGCCGTACACCATTTGTCACTCATCCAAGAGAGGTGAGGGAGATCCCCATAGAAGTCAAGGATGGCAGTCCTCCATCTGGCCATCCTGGCCATGCTCCTACCATTGATGCTGTCTCTGGAACAGAGCATGAATATGGCTCTGGTATCCGTGGGACTGTTATACTCGATGATGAAGATGATGATGATATTCCAGCTGCCCCAACCATTCAGGCCGCGCAAGGGAGCAGACCACAAGATAATTCTGCAGTTGATGGATTTCATCATCCAAATATTGGACCTAGTGCTCCTCCTCGGTTTGATGGTCCACAGGATTATAGCAATGATATTGAAGAAGAAATGATTCGAGCTGCCATCGAGGCTTCAAAACGGGAGGTTGAGGAAAGCCACCCAAATCAACAATTTGTTGCATCTAGTGTATGTGACAATAGCCTACACTGTTGCGGTAGTACTATGTGATTGTCTTAGTATTAATTTTCATCTTGATGCAGGAGTTTGATGATAATGTGCCTCAGCAAAGGCCGCCACCCCTAGAGGATGCTGAACTTGCACATGCAGTTTCATTGTCACTGAAGGTTTGTCATTCTTTTTTGTTTTATTTTCCTTATTGGTATCCATATTCCATATTGGTGTTGCTTAACATGAACTGAATCCAGACAGCAGAGCAAGAGAAAGCATTGCGTGAGCTGGGGGAAAATGTTGGAGCATCAGGGATGGGGACTTCTAAGGCAGCTGAGGTGGAGCTGGGTAAAGTAGCAGCACCAAATGGAAGGTATATGTCTTGTGTTGCTACTTTAGTGCTATACAAACTTTAGTTCTGATTGCATTGAGTGAATTTAGGTTGGAGGCAGGAAGCTCATCCATCCAAGATGAAACTGAAGATGTGGAGGAGCAGCCTCTTGTCAGGCATAGGTCCAGGCGCATGCCTTCTGGTTCTATGGACTCTGCCAAAGAAGTTGGAGTTGAGGCTAGCACACCTTCAAGTCCTGGAGAGGAGGATACGGATAATCATCCTAGGCACAGTGGGAGCGCCTTCCCTTCTGATGAGGTATTTTCCTTTTTGAAGTTTATTATAATTGCCAAATGAGTATCTGAAGTTGTCAATTGGCCATGTTGGGTAAATGTTCACACCAACTAAAATTTGACCTTCATTTATTCGTTTTTTGAATGAAGTGGGGAGGAATTTCTTCAGAGGAGCATGATGAAGCAGTGATGCTTGAGGCTGCAATGTTTGGTGGAATTCCTGAAGCACCTGGATATCGCTTTCCCTATGCACCTCATCAGTTTATGCAAACTGAGAGTTCATATCCCCGGCCAGTACCTCGTCCTCCATCACCCACTCTGACAGCACAGCGGTTGATACGGGAACAACAGGTTTTAAATACTGGAAAAATGTCTGAAAGTTGGTCACCAAAAGTTGTGTGACTGGTTTTACTAACCTAATACATGCAGGATGATGAATATCTTGCATCACTGCAAGCTGACAGAGAAAAAGAACTGAAGGCTATTGAGGAAGCTGAAGCTCGTCGCGAAGAAGAAAGACAAAAAGAGGAAGAATCTCGGAGGAAATTTGAGGAGGAGCAGGTACTGATATATATGTGATGCTGGTTATGTAAACTATCTCCCTCTCTCTTTCTCTCTCTCTCACTCTCTCTCTCTCTCTCTCTCTCTCTATACATATATATATATCTATTACTATACATCTATCTCTATCTCTCTTGCAAAGATCATTTAATAATATATGTTTCGTTTTCACTTTGAGTTATTCTAGATCAGCAGTCTTTTGTATCATCAATAACTTAACTAGGAACCAGGGCTATTTTTTTCCATTCATTTATTTTAATTTATTTTGTCAATTTTATAAAGAGTGGTTCTTGAAAGTATTCTTTACTTTTTTATTTTACTCTCATTATATTTCTTTCAAAATTTTAAAAAGTGACCGGGCAGTCATGGCTGGTCACTGGCATGGCAGCAGGCCATGGCCAGTGGCCCTCAATTTTTTTTTTGAAATTTTTCATGTTTTATACAGTATTCCAGCCGGAAAGTGTCTTTGATAATGACTTGAAGTTAGACTGAAGCCAAGGCAATAACTGAACAAGGACTAGTTAGGAGTGTTGCTTTTATGTAAAACGGGTCTACACATATAAGCATAATTGAGAGTTAATTGGGAAATTCTTGCTTTCACTCATGGCAGTGTTTTAGTTTTTGGGTACGCTAGATATAGGAATCATTTGACAATGGGTTATTTGAGATGAATATTGACTCTTATTTCTCTACTCAGATGGTCTGGAATTCTTAATTATGTTCAACAATTATCACTCTATGGTGGAAGTAGTGCATTCAATGCATGTGTTTGTACAGAGACATACTTGGCCTCTGCTCACTTTTATCCTTCTTTACATTAGTGGCACGTTCCTTGGACAGGAAAGGACAACTCCATATCTTGGTGAATTTTACTTCAAAAGTTGTTTACAACTCCATTCTGTATGACTCTTCCTTGCAGGAATTGGAGAGACAATTAGCAGCAAAAGAAGCTACTCTACCTCAAGAACCAGCATCAGATGATGAGAATGCTGTAACCCTTCTGGTGCGAATGCCAGATGGCAGCCGCCATGGCCGTCGATTTCTTAAGACTGACAAGCTGCAGGTAACATTGTTGTGAAGGAAGATCCATCTTACTCCATTATCTCTTTGCACATCCTTTGCTAAAACAGGTTGTGGTTTGCTTTGCAGTCTCTTTTCAACTTCATAGATATTGGCAGAAGGGTCAAACCCGGCTCTTACAGAGTGGTGAGTAAAGTTTTCATTTTATTAAATACTTGTCAAAGTGTTAGGAAGTTCCATGTTGTCAATCTTTCCAAATTATTCTATACATTTAATTGCTTTCATGGAGGAAAAGGACACAATTGCATTTGAATGCTAGAAATCTCAACCAAACTTGAGATGTTGTTTGTGTTTGTGCCTTTACGTCATATTCTGTCTGGCTTTAATTTTCATTGCTGCAAATAGGTGAGGCCATACCCTAGGCGTGCTTTCAGCGATGGAGAAAGTGCTTTGACACTGAATGAACTTGGCCTGTCCAGCAAACAAGAAGCTTTGTTTTTGGAGTTGATTTAGCGGAAGACTCCAAAATGTAGAGATATAGAACAATTTAAATTTATCAACATATATTGTTCTGGGTTTTCATTTGACTTTGGGGTGTTTGGATGAAATACTTCATACATGGATTTGAGGACATGGGCAGATTTAAAAGGCAGAATAATTATGGTCATTGTTTATTTCCATCAGTGGTGTGTTGTTCACAAATTTTGGGGAATGTTTTCTATGTATTTGTGGTCTAATATGGATTTGTTGGATGGATTTGATAGAATTTCAATTGTGTGCTTATGGGGGTGTAACCTGGTTAAGTTAATTTGGACCCAATTTGAGCTTAACCGTGATAATGAATAAGCTAGGGTTGGGAAACACAAGCTAGGAGTGGGGTTAGGGCTGAAATTTGCAATCCCAATTCATGAAAAATTGGGTTGGGATGGAGCTCAGCTTGAGCCAACTTAAATCTAACCTATAAATTTAATAATTTTTTTGTTGAACATATGTTGAATAAAAAATGTGTCAACTTATTTCACACTACTGACTGATTTATATGGATTATTTGTTTATGTGTGATAAGCCGATAACTATGAAATTGCTATTTCAGATTGTGCACAAATGGCAGTCTGATCCTAGCTTAGGGCCCGTTTGGCACTGCTTCTTAGAAGCATTTTTATTTAGTAGCGCTTTTATCAGAAGCGTTTATGTTAAGAAGCACATATAAATTTTTATAAAACTTCTAAATTATTTATGCAAAAGCACTTGAAAGTGCTTCTTGAGAAAGCACATGTCAGGTGCTTCTCAAAAAACCCCTTAGAAGTGCTTTTATAACTCAAAAGCACTTCTAATTATTTTTGCCAAACGCTATCAAAAGTGCTTTTACTAATTTGAAAGCGCTTTTGACAATTTTAAAAGCAGTGCCAAACGAGCCCTTAATTTTAACTGCAAATTTAAGATTCTAAGCCAATTGGAACAAGATTGACTTTCAACTTGGTCTAGTTTTCTTGCATCCTAATTTATAATCTCAATTAGTATATAATGAATACTTACCGGCCACCACTCAATCTCTACAAGTAGGTTGGAGCACTTGGGTCCTTTTATGGGAGAATTTTTTCAATGTAACTGATACACCGTTATGTGGTGTAACCAATTCAATGTGTAAGGGTATTATTGGATGATATGTTTATATTAGTAGGGTATAATATTAATAACATACACTCATATTATAACACATATATTGGTTACATCACATGACGGTGTATCGGTTACACTGAAAAATCTTTTTTTCTATAGTTCTTTGACGCTTGCTTTAGCAGAGAGAAATTTGAATTTAGGATGACATATCGTCTTTTTTTGTCGGAAATAGATTTCGAGTTCAAAACTATAGACGCAAATTTATTAATAAAAAAAATTCAAAGATTGATATTTTTTTTATTGTTATTATTAAATCTATATACAAAATCCTCTAGAAAGTAAAAAGTAGAAAGTAAAGGGTAAAGGGCCATCGGACATTTAACCTTTTGGTATAGGAATCTTATGCTTCCAGCCTCTCCTTCGCAGCAAGTTCGTTTGCTGAGGCGTTTTTGGTTTTATCATCATATGCACAGCATCATGCCCTGCCAAAGTGATCTTGGTTTTCCAACGAGTCCTCCCTCTACTTTAACAGTCTTTTACACTTTCACTTTTTCATTTCAAATCAGAAGAGTTTGCAGGATTATTGGGACACAATTTCATTAATTTCCATCCAATTTCTAAGCATTTGGGAATGATTTCAACAATGCTAATGATATGGTATGGTAAAAGCCAAACCAACTGCTTGTGGCAATTTCTATGCAAGTGATACTAGTAGCATATTTTTTTTCACCTCACTTTCCTTCCCATATATACTTTTTGTTTTTTTTTTTGTTTTTGGTAGGAGGAGGGCCAAAGGCCCAACTTTTGTTTTTTCTTTAATAAGGAGGACTTAAAATTTACTTTCTTATCGAGTATACTTTAAAGTAAACTTAACATATACCACTTATGAACAATATATATTGTAAATTCAAATATTTTATATCATTAAAGATTTAAATTCAGGACGTTTGAATTACAACTCACCTCATATTCATCCTTTTATCAGTAAGCCACTTATACAAGATAAACATACGTATGTACTTGATGTCTTTCTATGCGGCCTCCATTTGTATTGACATCAAGAAAAGTTGGGTTCTTTATTAGAAGTTCATCAAATATTATTTTTCTTAGGCTAATATATACAAAGTGGACTTGGGTTGGACCTTAATTAAAGCTCCAAATTTGAGATATAGGGCCGGACATTATGTTAAGAGAAGTAACATATTTTGTAAAGCATTTTCCTTTCCAAAACTTATTAGATGAGTTTGCATTTAACCATTAAAACTGAATACCTGATAAAGTTCTCATTAAATATTAAATATACACAAAGTGAAGGTACACGATGCGTGGGGCACCACGTGTCCTGAAAGTGAGAGAGAGTAGAGGACTCATGAAAGAAGTTAAAGAAGTTATGTTTTACTAAAAAAATTTGGAGCGAAATTAAACAAAAGCCGATGGCCCAATGATGATGCAACCGAACGGTCAAGTGCAACAGTCACGTGCGTCGCACGTGTACACCTTCAGAGCTCACACCCCCTCCCAAAATAGAAAAGAATAACCTCTCCGTACACCAACTCCCCTTCCTTCCCTCCCAACGGTCATATTTCACCGACACACTCCAACGGTCATATAGACCTTAACTCTCCACCGTCTGATCACAATCCCACGGCCACAAAACCCAGTCTCCCTCCAACCCAACTCTTCTCGAACACCCTTTTCACTCCTGCCATCAAGTTACACAAGTTAAAAAACACTAAAAAAACAGAAAAGAAAAGCAATGATAGAGATAGTCATGGAAGTTGTAGAATAGGAAGAGAGAGAGAGAGAGAGAGAGAGAGAGAGAGAGAGAGAGAGCAGGAATACTCGAACCCTTATAGTATATAAAACACCTGGTTTCTTTGATTTTTGGTTTTTTGGGTCTCCTTGTTGTTAGTTGATCAGCTTTTCCATGCACATTTGAAGGGATTCTGGGTTTTTCTTCTGGTTCTGTTTCAGCCATGGTGGTGAGCTTCATGGAGGTCTCAAATGCTTATCTGGGTCTGAAAATGTCTGAGTGTTTCGTCCACCAGTTTGATGATGTATGTTTCTACACTTCCTATCATTCTGTTGCTAGCTCCATTGTGAACAAAGGTCACAGCCTTTTCCAATGAGCTTTCTTTAAAAATTTTGGAATCCGATGAACTTGTTCTTGTAGGTATTTATATACATATTCTTTGATTAATCTCCAAATTCTTTCATTCTTTTTTTTTTTGGGGTTGGGTTGTTTTTGCATACTCTGTCTCTCTGTTCTTTCTTGCATAAAAACACACACATAGGAACACTCAAACTTATACACACAACCTTTTGATTGATTTAATCACTCATCGGATTCCTATTGTTTTTATCGATTTCTTCACACACTCACTCACATAGTCTATCTCTCTGGGTTTCTCTTTTCTCACATATTCATTCAAAGTTCATAGACAGTTTCTACAGATCAAACACCATTCATTTCCACACTCTTTAAAGAGATAGCTAGGGAGATAAAGAAAAAGAAAGAAAAAAAAAAAAAACAACATTGGGTGGGTGATCAATCATAGTTGCACAAAAATAAAACCAAGATTAAAAATTTGGAAGATTATAGAGAATGTTGGCTGGGTGCTCTAGTTCCACATTGTTGTCACCAAGGCATAGATTGAGGAGTGAAGCAGCAGCACAGTTACAAGCTTGCCATTTCCAGCTACCATCAATGAGCACGCAGAGGTTGGACATGCCATGCAGCTTTCCTCGGAAGGACAGTTCTCGATCGCAATCCATTAGGCCTGTGGGCCTTTCTGTGGATCAGAAACAAATCGAATCCAAGACCACCAGTTGTTCTCTGAAGCAGAGTATCCGGCTGCCTCCTCTGTCAACAACCAGTGCAGCTCAGACGGCGTCGTTCGTGGAAGCAAGGAAGGAGGCTAAAGATCAGTTTTGGGAGAAGAGAGGGAAGAGGAGCTTGAAGAGGTTTGCAGAGCAGGGCTCAGTGGATGATGATGATGATGAGTCTTGCACAAACAGAGCCAAGAGGAAAAGGGGTTGCAGTGGAAATGGGGAAGGTGATGATGAAGTTCATGAAGGTGGTGATGGTGGTTTGAGTTTAGGCCAATTGGGTGCTGGAAATTTCTGGTATCAGCCTGATTTCCATGTGCCTCGGTCAGTTCAAGAAGTCACAGGCCTTAACCCTCCTCCTCATCACCTACCTTTCTCTTTGACATGTTCAGGGGATGAAGAGAGGGTCTGTTTTGTTCCTGCTGAAGTGATTTCACAGCCTCTGCCATTGTCAAACAATCCTTGGTTGGACTCTGTTGTGACTGAGATCACTAACCTTGGTGAGAAGGATGGCGAGACGAGCCATGGACCGGTAAGAGAAGCATCAGGGGATTCGAGTACTTCGTCGGGGAGCCAAAGCTTGGGGATGAGGCTCAATGAGAGTGCCTCTGAACATGAAGTGGGTAATGGGTCTGGAAATCCTTATAATGTTCCACGTGGAGGTGTAGGGGTGGAGGCAGAGGATGATGATGATGAGAGTCAAGTGGAGCCCCAGGGGTTTGAGCTTGTTAGCTTGCTTACGGCTTGTGTGGAAGCAATTGGGTTGAAGAACATTGCAGCAATTAACCATTTTATAGCTAAGTTGGGGGAACTTGCTTCTCCAAAAGGAACCACTATAAGCAGGCTTACTGCTTATTACACTGAAGCTTTAGCTCTGAGAGTCACAAGGCTTTGGCCACATGTGTTTCAGATTAGTACTCCTCGTGACTTCGATCGGGGGGAGGATGAGTCTGGCACTGCACTTAGGCTTCTAAACCAGGTTAGTCCAATTCCAAAGTTTCTCCATTTCACTTCAAATGAGATACTGCTGAGAGCTTTTGAAGGGAAGGACAGGGTTCACATTATAGATTTCGACATCAAGCAAGGGCTGCAGTGGCCTAGTTTGTTCCAGAGTTTAGCTTCTAGGACTAATCCTCCAAGCCATGTTAGAATCACTGGTATAGGCGAATCGAAGCAAGAGCTCAACGAGACAGGAGATAGGCTGGCAGGATTTGCAGGGGCATTGAACCTGCCTTTCGAGTTCCACCCGGTTGTGGACAGGTTGGAAGATGTGAGGCTTTGGATGCTTCATGTGAAGGAGCAAGAGAGTGTGGCTGTGAATTGTGTTTTCCAACTGCACAAGATACTTTATGATGGGACTGGAGGAGCTCTGAGAGATTTTTTGGGACTCATCCGAAGCACAAACCCGACAATAGTCCTTATGGCAGAGCAAGAGGCTGAGCACAATGAGCCTAGGTTGGAGGCAAGAGTCTCCAATTCACTCAAATACTACTCTGCCATATTTGACTTGATTCATTCTAGCCTTCCCTTGGACAGCCCGGCGAGGATCAAAGTAGAGGAAATGATAGCGCGAGAAATTAGGAACATCATTGCTTGTGAAGGAAGTGACAGGTTGGAGAGGCATGAGAACTTTGAGAAGTGGAGGAAGTTGATGGAGCAAGGCGGGTTTCGATGCATGGGGATTACTGAGAGGGAAATGCTTCAGAGCCAGTTTCTGTTGAAGATGTATGCTTGTGAGAATTACACAGTTAAGAAGCAAGGACAAGGTGGAGCAGCACTCACTCTAAGTTGGATGGATCAGCCTCTATACACAGTCTCAGCATGGACACCAATTGATGTTGCAGGAAGCTCATCATCTTTTTCTCAACCAAGTTAAATAGTCATCCACGTTATTAGTTTCTTCATACATACCATCATCAATTTACATTCCATTGTTGCATACAGAAAAAAAGGGATACACAATTCTTTGTAGGTAGGGAAATCTGTCATTATTCTTTCATTCTTTCCTTGCAGATAAGATTTGTCATCAGTCCAGTAGTAGTGTCATAGACTCGGAACCATTATTTTGTATGAATACAGGTTGATACTGATTTCAATTCTTTGCAGGCCATGTTCTTAGATTTCAAGGCACTAGTATTGTGAGTCGATTTGTGTTTATTCTTTGATTCTTTTGTGTATGTTGAAATTCTTTTTAGTCAGTCAAGTCATGGTACGTATTTGATCTTTTGTTATTAATGGACCATGTAGCTGAAAATTCCATTGTTATATAATATGGTTGTACTGGTTTGTGTTAATTTATTCATGAACTTTCTCTTCATTGGTTATTCTTTCTAAAATAATAGTTCAATCTCTCTCTCTCTCTCTCAGGGTAGCAATTTCCCATAAAATTGCTACAATCCCTCTCTTCTTAGTGGAGGGTTCGCCTGCATTTACAAACAGTAGTTATACACAGACATTATCAGAAAATGCCTGAAAGGTGTGCTATAAAATGAACTTCCAATTAAGTTATACCACTAAGACAAATAAAAGGACCTGCACCAAAGTGCTAGAATATGAGATCATTCTGTTTAAAATCAAAAGTTGAGTTGAGAAACTGTTCTGATGAAATATTGAGGTTTCTTTTTTTTAGTTGTTTACACTCTATTTTGGTTTTGGGCCAGATTCACTGCTAAGCCCAGTTTTGGTTGAAGTTTGCAGCCTATAGTCCAGTCCAAGCCCGAAAGTTGCAAAAATCTAGAAGAATCCAAATCAATCCTGCCAAGTTCTCCTTGGTAGATTAGGAATTCTAAATCAGAAAAGGAGTGGGCGTAAAGGAAAAACAAGCTAGAAGTTCAAGTTCAAATAGGAAAAGTTTTTCCTAGAAGATATGGAGGTGATTACTATATAAGGAGGCACCAAATATGAAGAAATGGCTCTCAACAACCTACAATCAACACAATTTCAGAATTCTTAAGATCTCAAGCATCTCGTATACGTTCTTCAAGTTCTCAAGCTTTCAAGCTCTTTGTTCCTTGTTTTTAGCTCTGTTAGGGTTTATTTTCCTTAGTATAGGTCTTGTTTAGGGTTTTACTTCTTGATTTTCATGTTCTTTTACCATGAGATTTGTTGTTAGAACCACAATTGTGACTCGTTTTCACGATAATCAAAATTACTCATACTTTCTTCATAAAAGTCCATTACTTTTTTGTTCATCCAATCACTCAAGAAATAATTCTTCACACTTACGAGTTCGAAAACAAAGTCACTGAAACCTACGATTACTAAAGTCTTTGAGGATCAAGACAGGAAGAACCTAAGCAAGTTTCTTGTTCCTTACTTGTTATGCAATTGTTTGGTTAGAAGTTAGATCCAGTGCAACTCACAAACACACATCTATTCTGCAAACGGCCCTCGGTCGAAAGCAGTGGCATGACCGCAAACATATTTAAAGGACTTCAGTGTTTTTATCAATTTTCTTGGCAATCTCGCCGTGATTTTTGAGAGTAACATTAGTAAATATCACATAACACGATTTCTAATGTTTTCTTAAATTTAAAATCAATCAATATTTCCTGGACTTTGAGTTTGCTAAATTGGCATGATCGAAGTGCTTCTATATACTCACTTCAAAGAAAGTTAGTAAATTATTATCTTACCCATAGTCTTTTTGTCTTTTCAAACTTCAAAAATTAAACAAAAGAGAATCATCCTTTGTAATAAAAAGGAAAAAAATGGCCTTGGCTTGCCATGAACTTTTTTTTTTTGTTTTTGATTAAGGGAAGGGGGATAGAACTTTAGTGCATGACCAATTTTACAGCCCTTCTATTAGGCTGCTTAACTAACACTTTTATAGGTCATAAGAATCTCTTTCTCCTTTTATCGATCACTCCTATTTATTTAACAATTGTTGTGCAATTCAGATTACTCACAATTTATCTTTCATGAGTGGACGCACATAAATATTTATTCAGATGATTTATGAATACTTCAGCGCGAGCTTTGTCTAGTTGGACTGTTGACCCCTAAATGCCGACTACCTTTATGAGTAAACAAAATTACATCCAGAGAACCCCAAAGGAGCCGAAGAAGGATATACATGTACGTTGTGTTCTCCCGCAGCTCTTTTTGGATTGAGAAAAACTTATCTATAATAGTGATAGGAGTTCTCTTGGGATGCCCAAGAGACAAAAACTTTTTTGGAATTAGAAAAATCTTTATGTGATAAAATTTAAGAGTATATGTTTTATCATAATATTAGATTAAGATATCAAATCAGTTTTATCTCTGTTGTAGGAAGTTTCTCTCTCTTGAATTTTTGCAGTGGAGGTATTTTAATGTGAGAATTGACAAATGCTTGAGATAGGAGCATGCAAACTTAGTGAGGAAAGGGGTGCTTGACGTTAGTTTAGGTTGATTGGCTCCACGAAGGCTTAAATGAAAAGAAATTATGTTTTGATGACACTTTGGATTTTTGTCCTTACTAAGTGTGCCAAATATTGCAAGAGAATAATGAACTTATTGTTTGTCATTATGCGAAGTTTAATGGTATTTTTTTACAATGTTGGAAAGGTACTAAGTTCGATTTTCCTTGCTCCAGATTAAAGAGAAAAAATGACCAAATTTAAAGTGGCCACTTTTAATGGTATTCTTTCTTGTATTAGATCGATCTTTACAATCTGTATCATATCTATTGTATTTTGTACTTGTATTACCTCTCACACACACTCTGTCTCTGTCTCTGTCTCATATAATTATATTTGATTAAGATAATGCTTTTTTATAGTTATATCTTTCAATACACAAAATATCATGAATAAGTGCACATCAATTCAACACAAAATATCATGAATAAGTGCACATCAATCATGAATTTCAGGTTGTCGGGCATGGATTCAACGGACATTCAACTCTCTCACTGTCTTTCTAGCACAAAATATCATGAATAAAGTTCGCCTATATTGACACAAATTTATGACTACGACACTATCACCACCCTAGGAAATATATATATATATATATATATGAATGAATAAGCTGAATTCACGAAGCAAAATAACAAAGAAAATTTTGTTGTACGAAAGCTTGAATGTGAATGAAGACCCAACATTTTTTAAAGCTAGTATTTGTTGGGTCAACCTTGAATGTGAATAAAGACCCAGCATTCATTTTTGGTCTGAATAAAAAGCCAACATTAATAATACTGGCGAGATACTGTAAAAATGTCCAAATATTTGATACATTAGTCATTCAAAAGCCTATTTTGGAGGTAGTAGGCTGAGCTTAAAGTGTCTTTCCTTGACGCATACGTTGCCGCTTTAGCACCTTTTGGTGCAACAAAGGCTACAAAGCTAGTTTATAAACTTCGGCAAATTATATTTGTTTCTTTACACCTATTTTCTTTTAAAAATAAGTTTTATATAGCCATCAATTATAAAGTAATTGACACCCCAAATGGTAGCAGGTTGAGGATGGATCAGATGACTTAGAAAAGTTTAGATAATATATGTCTTCAAAGATAACTTATAGTTGAGTCATTGCATTTGACATATTCATATATGATGCTGAAAAATTATACTCTAGTAGAAAAAATGTGAATCTTGTCAACATTTAAGGGTCAGACGTACATGAGCCTAGTGAAGGCAATTGCCCACATCACCATTTTCTTTACCTATTAAATTGTTCTAATAGCCCAACTTTTTGTAAAATATGATGTTTTCTTTAAAGATCAGGAACAAAATACTTGATAAAATGTTTCAAAGAAACTTAGGCATATATATACAATGAAGAATATTTGAGAGCTTCTTTCTCTTCAAACAGAAAAACATTGAAAGTTTCATCATCTTTGCCCCATGAGAAAAAATTTCTGAATTCGTCATTGCAAACGTGTTTGTTTTACATGCTTGTTTGCATAGTAAGATTTTCAAATACTTCAAAACAATCATGAAATGATTTGAGTTCAAGAAGTTATCTAATAGGGTTGATTACACTTTGCATCCTCTAAGTTTTGGTCGTCTTTCACTTTACACACTAACCTTTCAAAAGTCTACGATATATACCCTAAAGTAAAATTTATCTTTCAATTTCTATCATTCGTTAGTTTGATTATGTGTGATCATCCTTTGAAGTGTTATTTGCTTATGTGGAACTATGAGATCCACACATTTTCTTGCATGACATGTAATGAAGCATTCATCCTGATTTTTGTTCAGGGAATTTTTTCTAATATCAAATGCCTATTTTCCACCCAAATTATTCATGTGTGTCATCTCACATTGAACATGCCCCAACATGAAACCAAGATGAACGCCTCCTCACTTGCCACATAAGATTTGAATCTCATGACTTCCACTTAAGCAAATAATACCTCAATAGGAAACATGTGTCATCTCAAATATGGTCAAACTATTGTCAAGTTTTAAAGGTAAGAGTGCAAAGTGAAAATGACCCAGATGTAGAAGGTACATATGTAATTCACATTTTGAAAAGTTGAAATGACAGATTGTGAAACTTTTGGCAATAGTGTATGTATGGCACCGTCTAGCTGGGGATGGTAAAGGATAAGTTGGTGGAGAATGTAGATGGCCCACCGCCCACCTACTCCTTAGATTTGCCGCTAAAGTCGATATCAAAACCTAAAATTGGCGGTGTCAATTTGTTCCGGTTCATGTCTTCTCTTTCTTAAATTTTCACCCACCTCACTCGATCGTATACATCTCACTATAATATTCACTTATTCAGGCTGCCATCCTCATCAACAAGGTTTGGAGACTTGGAGGTGTTTGCTTAGTTGTTTCCTACTTTCCTATATATAATATCATAGTAGGAAAACTTACTACTCATAGATCGATCACCATAGGACCCTAGCTATATATATAAATATCTGTGTGTATTTAAAATAATATTAGGGTACGGTTTGGAAAATGAAGTTTGAAAGAGATAGAAAAATTTAGTGAACACATTCATTTCACATTCCATATTGGAAATAATTTAGGTATGCCCATTGATCTTATTTGGCCCTGGATTTTTTTGTGCTAAAAATTGGTCTTGGAATTGTATCAAAATATATAGCTCTTATTGTTAGTTCAGTCATGAATTTTTGAAGTCAAAGTTCAGGTTACAGCTAAAATATTTACTTGTCGATCACTAGCTAGACCTTTAATAAGTATGGTATATATATGTGACATCGATCTTATGAAACCCATGTAATCAACCACGAAGATTGTGTCGGCAAACAGAAAAAGAAAATAAAAACAATTGATGAAGACTAATTAATTCCCATTTTGAGCAAACAACTGGATAAGAAATACATTGAACCTAATCCTTGTATTACTTAGCATTGCAACTACTAATTAAAAGTATATGGTAATTATTTACAACCATTTATTTTTCTCCCCGTCTACGTGGAATGATCAATGAACTTAGAGAGATTAGAGGGGTTTTCTGGTTAATTTGGTCATGCATTAATTGCACTCTCCTCCCTGTTATGTTTTTTTGGTTTAATTTCTTTTTATTTTTATTGAAAGATATATTTTATTGAAAAAAACTAAACAAGAGTTACAATCCAATAAAAACTATTGTTGGATGTTGTTTTTCTCTCTAGCGGCTAGGGTTTGCTTTCAAAGAATAGTTTTTGTTTTTGTTTTTTTTCTGGTTCATAACTCACAATTAATTGTTTTTGCTTTAAGCACATATTTTGTGTGTACTCCCTACTAATTCTTCTAATAGCATTTCTTAACCGACCAAGAATTCATGTAAATGTGCAATCGTGTTATTGTCACAAACCTCAAAGTTTTGAGCCAATCCATGAATGAAAATTAGTTAAGAAAAATTTTACTGTATGAATACATATGATATACAAATATAATTTCTATTTATATTTCATACATTGTCTGTAATATAAACAAATTTACTATTGAGAAATACAAGCTATATTCTCCTTTCAATCTTTTTTTTTTTTTTTTCCACCTTCCCCTTTTCTGTACATTTTCTCTTTTTGGCCTATTCTGCAGTGCATGTAGTTAAATAAACCGTTTATTTTCTAAATTATTCTTCAAATATTAACTCTATAAAAAATTAATTAAATAAAAAATCATTTATATAATTGAAATCCATGCATAGTTATACAACTTATACTCTTATAGTTTGGCACACAGTTTCCCCAAAGAAAAGCAGCAGACCTAACGATATATTATATATATGCCAAAAAGCCGGCCAATTCTTAATTTGGTAGGTGACATTTAGTCTTCACTCTTCCCTTTGTGCACGTTAACAAGTACCCATTGGCCTCTTATAGATGTCCTTTAAATAGTTCTCCTACTAATCCTAGCTCATTAGCTCCTGCCTAAGTGGGAGAGTCAACACTTGGTCCACTCCAAAGCTAAAAGGGTAGCTCCCATGCTCCACATATGGTTGTAGCTTGTAAAAGAAGCTCACTTGAACCTGCAACAAACCATCGCAAAATTGAATATTAGACATTTATAAGAAATATTCTCTTAGCAGATACTATTTAAAGTCACTGATATGATCTAAACTCTTGTTGGCTAAATGTATGATTCAAGTTTACAACCTAAAAATTAATAAAATATGTCAAATGAACACTAGCCTATATATGTATAATTTTTCTCAAGAAGGGTAACCACATACACGTACTACAGCTATGGTCGAACAGGAGCTCAATGTGTTTTGTGTGTGTGCGTTTTCTTATTTCTTATCTTTTTGATCCGGCCATTGCCCAACATGGTTTATTACTTTAGGTGTACAATTGCAGTTAAAGTTTAGGTTAAACTCGTGAGAGTATGTTAAACCTAAAACTTAAACCGTAAACAAAATTGTTTTCAACTCTTTCTTATACTACGTTGTTTAAACGGCCAGCCAGAGCCTTAAAATCGATCAAATTGTATATATATGTATACACACATATAAAAGAATGATCTTTTACTACATTATGAATTGTATGACATGCGTATTCAGTAATAATTCCACTTAATTTTCATTTCCGTTTTACAGTGCGTCTAACTACATATTATATTATATCAGAGTGTCTAACATAATAATATTACATACACTATGTGTGTATATATATAGGCACATTCAGGTGTGAACGTACGCACGTTCGTATCTGACACCAAGCGCTCAGTAGTGTAAAATTTTGCAACTATCGAGCGCTTAACTAAACCCTAACATAACACATCCACTAAGTTCATTCTATATCCTAGAAGGGGATGATGATTTACCCTCAAAACTCAATAGTGGAAGCAGCGGAGAGCGCTGCTGTGTTAAAAAATCATTGTCGAGCGCTCGACGAAGCTATCTAGTGCGCACCGCAGCACTCACATGTGTTAAAAAAATCAATGCAGAGCGCTCGACGGCAGGTGCGCACGTTTGCACCTGATCGAATCTGTATATATATAGGGAAAAAATTTTGTGCCCTAATCTAATGTGGCAAATAAATCTAATACACATCATTATTAAATTGGCACATCACATCATTTAATTACCATGTCATTTTAAGTTAAATACCAAATAACCTATTAGGGTCAACTCCATTTAAATCCAACCTTTAATTCATCTTAACCATTGTACTCATTTTCATTCTTCTTTTAGATTTCCAATTTTTTCTAGATCTTTCAACATCCTGTTTGTAAAATTTCAAAAGACAAAAGTTGAGAACTATATATTGTAATCAAATGGTCATAGAAACTAAAAAATTGCTCTAAATCTCACGTGGTCTGCACTGAAATGGCAGCTAACCCTTGGCCAGAAAAACTTGAAACCATACAAAGAAAGGATTTTGGGGGGATGCAACCCAACCCAGAATCACACAACACCTAACAAACAATAGTAACAAAAAGGGAAGATTAAAGCTATTTAAGGAGAAGCCAAACAACTAAGAAAACAAAAAGAGAACTAGTTCCAATTGGCGGATCTAGTAGAGCCAATTGGCTATTGCTTAATCTTGAATTTGATAGGTTTTATAATTTGATAGGTCTGATAGCTAGGTTTGATAGGTTTTATAATTTGATAGAGCCAAGCTAAAGAGAACTGCAATACGTATTGATAGGTTTTATAATTTGATCTTAAATTTCTTTTATTTTTAATTTAATTTAAGTTTTGTAAGATTTTAATAAAGGTCAAATGAGTCTTTTTATAAGTTTATATTATTAAATGTATTTAATAATATTAAATACTCTAATTGACATGAAAATTACATGTTATTAGGGCACAATTAGGGCACCCTTTGTGCTGGTTACTATTGACAAAAGACAATTGACGGGATTTGTCCATTGAATTATCAAAAACTGGTCAAATGAATTTTATTCTTAATTAATAAAGCTTGCAATAGATCATTGCAACTTATTTCCCCAAAGATACCAACAAGTATATCGTAAAATACGAATCTGGCCAACATAATATTTTAAAGATCGAAGTGGCCCTACTCTCTACCCTTCCACCATGGCTTAAGCTGGCCTAGCTTCTCCCTTATCCTTCCTCCTAATTCCCTGACCATGAAAATAACGAGACACGTTTTGCAAGACTGCCATTCCACATCAGCATGCTGACTCAGATCCACGTTGAGGTGGATGTGCTTTTTCACACTTGTTCACATCTTCATTGGTCAACTTCTTTTGATCTCCTTGTTTATATTATATTGTTTTGGATCAATAGTCCACGTATTTTCCATTCATTTGATCAATTCAAAAGCAAACACCCCAACAACTCGTTTCATTTGAATGCCATGCATACAAAACATTGTTGATTAGTAGTGTAGGGATGAGCTTTTTTTTTTTTTTTTTTTTTTTTTTCCATATATTAAATATTATAGATTTGGTACTCTCGGCCATTTGGTATATATTATTGACTTTCCACTTATGAAGATCATAGCTATAAACCTTTTATATTTTCATCAACACTCTCACAAGTCACGATCCCATGTGGGCGGATTTGATCTTGTATATGTTGGGCCATATGTTTGCTTGTAATTCTGTATTATTGTGTTTTGGATCTTAATTTTTGTCCATAAATTATATATAGGGAGACTTAGAGTTCAGTCCATTTTATAAATCTTTTTTAGACTAAGACCGGTAGTGATTTAAGGTTTTTAATTAAGTCATTTTATTTTTCTTTTTTGACGGTTTTATGTTAGGTTTTAACTCCAAAATTTTGGGCTCCGCCCAAAATCTCAGAGTTAAAACCTAACATGAAGCCTCTACAAAGCCCACTCTACATCCTAGGAGGGGAAATACCCTTCAAATCAGGGAAGAACTTTATTATGAATTAAAAGAATTTTATTATAAATTAAAAGAACTTTATTATGAATTAAAAAGATTTTCTTATAAATTTAAAAACACCCCTCAGTCTCCATCTAAAAATTATTTTTCTAAAGGACCTAAGCCTAATTATTTCTTATATATATATTCAGGACCTTTATGTTAACTTATGTACCATAAATTATATATATTCACCTTTATGTTAACTTATGTAATGGTCGATACTGTAAGGAACCCTGGCCAAAAAAAAAAAAGATACTGTAAGGAAATGCAACAAATTATGTAACGGGGAGAAAAGTCCTGCTAGAGTCTTATTTAGAATTTTTTTTATTTTTTATTGAAAGATACTTTATTGAAAAAACCAAACAAAGTAACAATCAAATTGAAGTTGTTGTTGAAGCCATACAAGAGCTTCCCCACCCAAGAGCTACACAATGTAAAACAAACTAGGAAAGAACATGTGTCGTCCCGTTACAATAATAGATACATAACTACATCAAACCTCAAATAATTGAATCTAAAACTCTCTTAGTCTCCTCCAAAATGTGTCAGAGGCTAAATCCTCTCCCATCTTCTAAAATCGAATGAACTCCAAGAGAATAGAAGAAAACCCAGCACCCAAGACAAACCGGATCCTGTGAAAGAACGTCAATCTCTACTTGTTGGGAGGAAAGAGGAAGGGTCATAACCACCACAACCTCTTTGTGCGATCACAAACAATCGCACCCGCACCACACCACTCAGTCCAAAACGGGATTGAAAGCACAATCGACCGTAAAAAACAACGAAAAGCACACCAACAAGAAATTGGCTAAAGTTCATCTTTATGACAAAAAGTCAGAGAAAAATCATAGGCGACCCTTCTCTAAGAATAAGAAGGGACTCAACAAAACAAAACAAAAACTAACTCTCGATCAAGAGAGAAACTCAAAACCTAAGAAAATTAAATTAACAAAATTTTGGAGGTTTTTTCTCTCTAGTGGCTAAGGTTGTTTCCTCTCCGAGCATACAAGAGGTTTGGCAATAGATTTAGAGTTTAATTTCCTTTCGATGTAAACAAAAACAAATTTAAAAAGAAAAGTTGTTAATTAATAAGATTAAATGTAAGGAAAAAAGTTAATAAGATTAAATAAGAAAATAGGTGGAAAAATATAGAGAGACGCTAACAATTAGTACATCTTTAAGTGGTCCATATATGGATCTCACTCAAGCAGATCAGTCAACAACATTATAGGATTGTTACTATTAGTCATTGAAATCTAGTTATTGTTGCTCAGTTACAATTGAAAAATGGTAACAAATTAACAATGACTTTAATACAAATGTTTTTGCCTTTTTTGTTATATATACAAATGTTTTTGCCTTTTCTGTTGTATATACAAAAGTTTTTGCCAATCCGTGTTTCAGGACACGCAT
This sequence comes from Dryas octopetala, assembly GCF_963921425.1. Taxonomy (NCBI): domain Eukaryota; kingdom Viridiplantae; phylum Streptophyta; class Magnoliopsida; order Rosales; family Rosaceae; genus Dryas; species Dryas octopetala. The sequence continues at coordinate 10,710,324 of NC_141374.1, read as the reverse complement.
GGTTTTGTTAATGTTTTGGGCTAATTACAAAGTAAACCTCCCAGGTTTACTGTCATTTTCAATCCCCCATAAAGTTTCAATTTTTTCAAGTAATGCATATAGTTTTCAATTTAAGTCAATGTTACCCATTGCCAAACTTTCATTAGGTTAATCGTTTAGTCAATCATTAAACAGTGACATGACATGCATGAGACCCATTTTATTTATGTAGAAACCTAATTGACACTATGTAGACAATATATAATAACCATTTTTTGAGAAATATGATATTTTAAAAATATAAAAAGGAAATAAAATAAAATAAACTAAGGAAACTATAATACCCAAAAGTTTCCTACTATAGACACCCACACCACCCCTGCGTCCAATCCCCTCCTCCCCCTTGCTCCACCCACACCCGCTTAAGAATTCCTCTTCACATCCAATCCACTTACCTTATATGAATGGAATCCCTCAACCCACCGAGAATGGCTCAACCAGGGCTCTTGAACTCAACCCACCACCACCCACTCTGAAACTTCCAACGACACCGCCACAACTGCTGTATTAAAGTCCAACAAAGGGTTATATTAATCACATTGAGTTAAGTTGAAAACTACATATAGCATATTAAAAAATTTAAAACTTTATGAAGGATAATTGAAAATGGAGACAAATTTGGGAGGTTACTTTGTAATTGGCCCTAATTTTTAACAGCACCTCAACCTCTTTAAGATAAATTAAAATTTTAAAACTATAGGATTAAGTAAACAGTTGAATTTATTTTTTGGCCAGGAAGTAAACAGTTGAAACTTAAAAAAGAAGTTATGCTGCTTATGCAGTTATGCATGATGAATTCATTATCTAAAAACAAATTCAGATAGAAAATCGAAAATTCCAAAACCAGGAACAGTTTTGACCAACCACAAGTCCACAGCTAGCCACTATTTTAATAAAAAAATTGAATAAAGTATTCAAAATGAAAACAACACGATGGGCTTCCTTCGTCCTCTGTTTTTCTTCCCAATAATGCTAGTTGTCCCACATTTTTTTTCCCACATTTGTATCCCATCTGATGTGTCATTACCTTACTGGAAGGGTATTTCCTTTTTCTTTTTTAGGTTTTAATTTTTAATTTTTAGTGTCCAATGTATGAATGCCATGTAAGATGGTATGAAATTGTGGTATAAAAATGTGGTAAGTGTAGCATTACTGTTTTTCTTCCACATCAGACACCGCTGGCCTCCCTCCTTTTCTCGGAAACAAACAACCCAAAACAATCCCACAGCTTGTACTATGCGTCCCCTCTACAAAAGTGCATAGTCCATGCTAAGAGTCTTAAGACACCATGACCACTCCTACCATGCCCATCATCTCTCTCTTCCTCTCACAAAGCTCATTCCTTTAGAACTTTCTAACTTTCTACCCCTTTCTCTCTGATTGCTCTGTTTCTAGCTTTCTATGGGTGCGAGTTTCTCTGCCTTCAAAGCAGACCCAGTTAGGGCTTTGCCTCTGCAACCGAAACCCAGTCTCGGGGACTTGCCGGAGAGCTGCGTGGCACTGATTCTGGGCTATTTGGACCCGCCGGAAATTTGCAGTTTGGCGAGGCTGAATCGGGCTTTTCGCGGAGCTTCTTGGGCTGACTTTATTTGGGAATCGAAATTGCCTTCGAATTATCCGATTCTTTTTAACAAAGTGTTCGGTGATTGTTTGGGAAATTTGGGTAAGAGAGATATTTACGAGAGGCTTTGTCGGCATAATTCTTTTGATGGGGGCACCAAGGTGTGTCATCTATCCCTTTTTTTTTTTCTTTTTTTTTTTCTGTTTGGGTTCCGAGAAAGCGTGGGAAAATGAGAGAAATTGGAGTCTTTGATCTGAATTGTTTCTTCAGAAACCCAATAATCTGATTTAATTTTTGATGCGATTTTGGATTGATTAATTTCATTTTCGATTTCTTTTAATAGAAGTAGTTCTGAAAGAAGAAAATTACTATTCAAAGTTTAGATAGTTTCATGTGTTAGGGAAAGAAATTCAACTATTTGACTTTGCATAAGATTGATTTGATACTTTCTTCTTTCATTTGTATTGTTTTCTCGGTCATCAAACAGGATTTCATGTATTGACTCCTTGAAAATTTTGTGTTGGGTGCAGACAGTTTGGCTGGATAAAAGTACAGGATCTGTTTGCTTGTCCATTTCTTCAAAGGGATTAGCAATCACAGGCATTGATGATCGAAGATATTGGAATCATCTTCCAACTGAAGAATCTAGGTGAGAGATTTACTCATCTTATGTCTCCTTTTACTTATTGAAATTCCAGTGGAATGGGAAAATTCTTGTCAGCCTTGTTATGTATGTTATAGATTGCTGATGAACGCTCAAGTATTTCGTGGGATTTCATTGCTGGAATTTTCCGGAGTAGGTTTTTGTTTTTTTCGGGTTATCCTTTTTGCCATTTTTTGATGAAATGTTTCGATTTTAATGCATGATCTTGTGCTATCGCATGGAAATTTTTGGTTTATTGATCGGATGTGGTTTGTGACTTTAATGTTTTGTGGCCTAGCATATAAGAAGGGAAAAAAAAAAACTTTGGGCTCTCATCTCTCATCTCTCCCCTTTCTCTCAGATAAAAACAAGAAAACAAGAACTTATCAAAGAGACTCTAAATAATTTAGTTGATCCGCCAAAGCTAATGGTTATTGGCTACGAGAAGAGTCGTAGCAAGTTTTAAAAAGCCAACCTGCCTGGTCCCTTGTTGTGCAATGTAGTTAATGTGACTTGTATATTATTGCCGTTGGTGGGACTCTGAATACAACGTATTCATAGTACAGAATTACTGTTCTACCTGAGTTTATTTAAATTGCCACAAAAGCCTGTCAGAAATTATGAAGCATCTGACATTAAGAAAAGGCGGATCACTCTAACTGAATTTCAGCTTATTTAAATGGCCATGAGAATTCTTCAGAAATTAAAAGTTTCTGATATTAAGAAATGTTTGAATTATTCAACCTGGATTTGAGCTTATTTTGATTGCTAATAGACCTTTTTATGAATCCGTTTGTACTATGGCATTGCTGGTTGCCTTTATTTTTCCCTCTGGTACTCAATTTGGGTCTCATGACTAATACAATGCATCTTAATGTGATCATGTGAAATAAACCGAAAGGTTGTGGATTGCTTACTTCTGTTGTGGCTATGATGTCCCAAGTCCCCTGGTTCTTGTGTTTTTGGCACTGCATATCCGCCTGGTTCTGGTTTTCTGATTGAGGCCGTCTCACTGGAATAAGATGCTTTACCTGTTACTTTTGCACTAAAAGTATTCATGGAACTAAGTTGGAATTTTCTTTGCTTGAACACAGATTTTGCACCGTTGCATATCTTCAGCAAATTTGGTGGTTTGAAGTTGATGGTGAGGTTGAGTTCCCATTCCCAGCAGGGACATACAGCCTATTCTTTAGACTGCAGCTGGGTCGGCCTTCTCTGAAGAGGTTTGGTCGCCGAATCTGCAATACTGAGCATGTCCATGGTTGGGACATAAAACCAGTGAGGTTCCAGCTATGGACTTCAGAAGGTCATTATGCCACATCCCAGTGCTTTTTGACTGAACCTGGAAAATGGAATTACTACCATGTTGGGGACTTTGTTGTGGAGAACCCCAATGCACCAACAAAGATCCAACTTTCTATGACCCAGATTGATTGCACACACACCAAAGGTGGTCTCTGTTTAGACTCTGTACAAATATACCCTAGCGAATTTAGAGAAAGGTTGAAGCATTTTTAATTTGCGCTTAACCTTTTCAGGTAGGAAGTTCTGTATTATAGAGAGGTAGGCCATCTTCAGAAAAAAAGATAGTGGGTGTTTCCTTTGAACCCTGTGTATGTAAGCAAAGAAATGTGTACATTCATGTTCTCTCTTTGTATGCTTAGTAATTCATTTAATTAGTGAGAGTGTATCCAAGATTTTGTATGTTTTGTCTCCATAGTCAAGGGCTTCTGCCTCTTATGGGATTTTGTGAAAGCTACATATATTTACAGTATGAGAACTTTTCTTATTGCCATTAACTCTCTCTCTCTCTCCCTAAAATTTCCAAGTGTTTTCTTTTCAAATATTCATTAAAATACTAGTTGCAAATTATTTCCGATTGTTCCAGTCAATTCTTGCTTAATGACTGATACTGTTCAACCTCTGCGTTCACAAAAAGACGACAAATGAAAAGGGGAATGAACTGCAAAATCAAGAACCAGCTCGAGTAATAAAGACCAATACTACAAAGATTACATTATGTAGCTTCATACATATTGCAAAAGCTTGGGGTTGTCAAAGAGTCATTACATTTGTTTGGAACTGATCATGAACTAGTACTCAAAATGAACATTAGAAGTGCGTTGGTATCAACACCAGGTAATATTAGCAAAAAGATAAAACCTGCAGCTGCAGATCTGTACAAACTTCAGAGTAAGCAATTACCTAGCATACGCCAGAATCTCACAAAAAACCAACCCAAGAGCTGCTCAGGTCTTCCAACCATAGCTTATTCCATTGTTATTGCCGTAGGTGGTATTATGATCATGATACCCATGAGACGTATTAAGGATCAAATCTGGTAAATAAAGCTTTCCAGGAAAATCTGGTTCTTTGATGAAGCAATTATTGCCATGGACTTCAGAAAAGTTCCTATTGAAGGCATCCTTCGAGCTGTTGGTCCTTCCTGCTATATAACCCAACACATTTCCTGGGGCAGCTGCAGCTGTTGGGCATCCCCAAACTCCTGAAGGCAAGTCTACAACTGAACCTTTACCACTCCCCCAGTTGGCTTCTTCCCTATCATGCTTATTTGCTGTGCGGCTGTCCTTGATCATTTCCTGTAATAATTTTTTAATAGTGCGCTGATGCATAGAGGAATGGGAACTTAACAAGCCATTTACAACTGTGTTTTCAATCAGTCCTGATTTTGAGGTTTCAGGAGCCTGAAATGGTTTAGAAGAGGTGTCCTGGTTTATGATATGTGGTTCCTGGCTTATGCTGCTCGCAAAGGAGGTCAAGTTGTTTTGTCCCATCGATTTGTGGTGATAACCTGGCAGCAATAATGCTGCCTGTTCTAGGCTATTTAAAAGTTCTATACTCATAGGTGAGGTTTCAATTGCATTACTCCTAAAACCACAAGATGCAGCCATCAACTTATTCTTGTCTTTTGGCAGATCTCGAGCACTCTCTAGCTGCCTCTTTCCTTTTATTTTCTTTTTCTGGAGCTCGGTTGTGGCAGTTCCTCTGCAATAACTCTTCAGGCTCTCTGCAAATAAATTTGTAAGCAATTACCTCAACTAGGGATGAAATATGGTGTATAGTAACTGAAGCAACAGTCTACAAGGGTTTCTTTTTTTTACTTTAATTTTTTTCATTTTAACTTTCATGAGGGGAATGAAGGACTATGAACTTCCTAACCATAAGGAAAAATGTAGTCAAGCATTCAACACCAGAGATCAAAATTTATGTCCTCCAAAAAAATAATCCGTAGATGTTTTACTTGGAAAGTTTTGATACTTAATGAGAAAGGCAAGCATAGTTATTATGATGCCTTTCATGCATAAGGAGATGGGAAGAGCCATCTTAGAAGCTGTTGAACAACATATGTAAAAGACTAAAAGAGTACGTAAATTCGTGAGGCCCAAAAATATGTAGTGGTTCCATCTGTTGTCAAGGTGACATAGCCACATTGGAGGTGGAAAACCAAGGATTTGTTAACTGAAGCCATTAACAGAAAATATGGGTTGCCACTTACCAATTGGGCCAGTGTTATTATCCTGGCAAAAAGTCATTAAATCTTTCATAGTGTAGACAACCTCAGCTATCTGTTAAGAATGCATAAGAACCCATAAAATATTGGATAATAGCTCAAACTAAAACAAACTGAATGCATAGGCCTACCTGTAAGCACCGGGTGTATCTCTTCGAAAATCCCAAATCATCAACCAGATGTAGATCCAATTCTTTTTCAACTTGTCCTCCCGCTTCCAGGATCCTACAGTAATATAAATGATAAAGAACTATATTGAAATCACAATTCATGATGGCATTCTAACTGAAAAAAAAAAAAAAAGGTTAATAACTGTAACTATAACTGTTTCAGTAGACATCCTCTATCCCCAAGATGAGGTTTCTAGAATAACTAGAGAAGCAAAATATAACATGAACTAGCAAGTACCAACCACATGAAGCAAAATCATTTTGACAAGTACTTATTCACCACCAAGCGCAATAACATAACATGCCAATTTCTACAATCATAAATTGAGGGAAACCATCAACTGATTTCTCTAACTAGAAAAAGCAGAACCATTTGTTCTTACATGTTGCAATTTGCTTGTAGATATTGGAACAAAACCCCATCAGATCCTCTATCATCAATAGAGCACTGATAATTCTGTACAGCATGAACCAGCTGAATAACCTAGAAATAGGACATAATTGAAGAACTCGAGTTACAAGAAAGCATCTCCTGAAAAGAACCATAACATGACTGAACACTACATTAAAGAATGACCAAATAGGACTTCTACAACTGTACAAAATACACAAAACACAAAACAAGATAGAATTGGTACCGGAGGAGCAACCAAAGTTCGACGAAAAAAAACTTCATGTGAACATGCACAAAATTCCCAGGACAATATCTGAAAATTCATTGGACATATAATAGCACCATATTTTATGAAGAGAAGCACTGAACAAAATAAATATGAGTTATAAAACAGTTTGCAATTAACCCGCCAACTTTATACAATGTGGACTCACCTTCAAATCATGAGAGAAAATAATACAAATTCGACCTTCATGAACAACGTGAAGTTTCTCATAGACACTCTCTTGAACTGCTCTTCCATATTCCAGCATCATTAATCCAGAAGGAAACCTACTTTCACGAGGTAAATCAAGCAACAAGAGTTCATCGATCATACCACTCTCAAATGCTATTTTATTTAGCCTTGGAAGCACTTCAAAAATCGCCTCTGCCAAGTGGTAAAGGACCAATATAACTTAAACTAACAGATTTTCAGAGAATACAGATTAGTAATTAATAATGCAAGTTTGTTTTTACCAAATCCCCTCCCTGATTTACAACCACATATGTCACACTGCCATGATACCTGACAAGACAACAGCAGAAAAACTAACGGATTTAAATTTGGAGCAAAGAAGAAGCAATCTATATATGAGAGGAAAAAGGAATGAAGAAGAATTCGGTGCATTCATATGAAGGCATGCATGTTAAAAGCTACATTTGTGCATCTATTAGAAGTCATAAGTTACAAGAATGATAAACTCATAGACTGGGTGAAAAAAAAAAAAAAAAAAAGTTTGGGCTGGGGTATGCAATTAGAGAGGACGAATTGTTTTCTTGGTAAAGAGGAAAAAAATGTAGCCACAGATTGAAACTGACCATAGCTGCATGGGGGAAAACACCAATGGCATGGTGTCCAACTTCATCATACGAGGACAGACACCACCTTTTCTTAGCACTTGGGGCATAATACTCTGCCACAAATGTCCTCCAATAGGCTAAGTTATTGTCCTAAAAAGGAGGGAAATGGAGTAAGATTCTATTCAAGCAGTATAAGTTGAAAAGCAAAGAGGAAGCATTGATGAAAAATATGAAAGCGGAGTGTATAATGGTTATTTCATGAACAAATAGCAATAATATATTATCAAGTAAGCAAACAACTAACAGCTGGCCGATGTCGAAGATGATATATGTACTGCATTAGCCGGCGTGAACAAACACCTTCATCAAGGAGGTGCTTCGAAAATGCTAGATCCACCACCTCCTGTTGTGGCACTAGGTGCCTCATCTGTTGCTGCTGCTTTTCTTTGTCAACTCCCTTCAACCGTGGAGCAGAATGCAAAATATTTTGCTCATCTTGCTTTTGTGACATATAATGCGGAGACAGTGCTTGTATTTGCAATCTATTTCTCTGCAATTCCGCAGACTCCTGACTCTGCAGTAGCTGCTGAAAGACATGATTGTTCAGAATAGCCTCTTGCTTGACGCCTAGTCTAGGTTTCTTACGCCTCTGACTCGAGGTAAGAGATTCCTGTTTTCCACCATTAAGGAGCGGAGTGTGGTTCTTCAATGCTGGCTGAGAAGTAGCATTGAAAACCCTTTTTTGTTGCTTCCTTTTATGCATCTGGGAGCTTGTCTGTTCTAAATGTAAGGTCTGCTGCAATTTGGACAAACCATCTACAACTGAAGGGTTTGAAGTGCCTGAATTATGCAACAAGAAAGTCACAGGCGGTCTAAATAAATTAAGGGCTTTAAGTGCCTTAATTAGCATGTGAGGATTCTTTCAAAAGACCACGTTAGCATCTGTGACTAAAAGAACATGCCCTGAGAATCAATCTCTAGCTTTTCATATTGTTTAAAAGCAATACGGTCATATTAGTGTTTCCAGAGACCATACCCCATTCAACTTTGCTACTCTAAAAGTAGTACCTGGCAAGTTCCCGGAAGATGCATTCAAGAGAGAAGCTACAATAGCCTGGTAATGCCCATCATGTTGTAGTAAGTTATCAGATCCTGAGGACTTCACAAAGCTTCCGGTCATCTTAGAATTTAGATGGTGTTTCAGTCTGTACTCTAGAATTTAGCTTCTGACCATGTTTTCCACATGCAAATCAAAACAAGAGCTGAATCACACATTTACCAGAAAACAAAAGCATAGATTTTTCAGGCTTTCACACACATACATAAATAATAGCCAAGATACTGTTTGGTTTCCGAGAAACAAGGGGTAAAATTAAAGTAACAATATTTAGCACCCATCCCCCAAGAAAATTGTCCATAGATAAAGAGGGAAAGTATAGAAAATGCTTAAGAAGCAAACCCATGTCTGAAATTCTTTCTTTTGGTCATTTCTTCTGAGAAACTAAGCAAAGCCGTAATCTTTCTCAGTAACTAGTCCCGGAAAAAAGACCCCATCACAAATGGAGCCTGAAGGTAACGCAATATCTAATCTGGAAACCCAACAAGTTATAAAAATCAAAATTTTCTCTTTAAGTTCTTTTCCAACATTTTCTCGGAAACCAAACGGGCCCACCTTCTTGGCAAAACAATCGAAGCCAAGAAGACAAAGCAACGCAAAGTAAGAGAACAAAACAAAATGCTGAGTCTATTTTCTCACCCAATGCAGTATGAAGAGAAAAGTTCAAAAGGGTCAAATTTTTCTGTGAAATATAAAAAGAGATTCAGAGACTGTGATTAAAGCTTTGAGAAAGCAAACAGGTGGCGTGCAATTTGCCAGGAACCGCCATGGCCGTGAGGTAGCAGCAAAGGGTGGTTGGTGTGTGTATATATAGTGAGCGGGAAGTGGCACCTTTGTTATTATATAGTTTGATTGATTTTAACTACTAAATTTTAATAATTTTTTAATTTAAGTATCCAAATTAAATAATATTTTAGATTAGATATTAGTTAAAAAGTCAAATAAATTAATAAAATAAAAAATATTAGAATTTACAAATATTACATCACATGCCACTTGATGTAATACAGAAGCATAGGGCTGCTGTCCAGCTATAGTAATAGGGTAAAAACTACAGTAGAAAGGAAAATCCAGCAATAACAGTAGAAAAGAACGAGAATAAAGCTATAGAATCAAAGTTGGAACGTAGATAGATGAGTTCTAGGGTTTAGGAACCCAAAAGAAGCTCTCACATCAGAAATCTCTGAATAATATTATGCCAAAAACTCTCTATTACAACCTAAGCCTTAAGCTTATATAGGGAAAACATAAACCTAAGATAACTAGGAGAAGCATAAACCTAAACTAACTAGGAAAACATAAAGTAAAATTACCTTAAAAGACCTAATGAAATAAGGAAACTAGACTCTAAATCCAGCTAGGAAATAAAAATTAAAAAGCTACTAAAAAATAATAATAAGTCTTGGAACCCTAGGAGATGCTCCTGCATCAACTCCACCGGGTTGGGAAAAACTCGACTCCGGCGAGTAAGTCTTCACAACTTCTGCAGATAATCCAGATAAACTCTTCTTGAACTTATAGTCTTGAAATTGATTTCTTCCTTTCCAAACAAAGAGATATTTGGAATATTTGATCCTTCTTGAACAGTTAGCTTTATTGTCCATGATCAATCTTGCAGCGCATAATTTCTTCACATTAATGTTCATCTGATTTACAAAATCAATCAGGTTCTTTGCAATCTTGAAGTTCATTGCATCAACTCCAATAAAATCAACATATTCAAAAGTAATATCTTCTGTAAGGCCTTGTGACATCAAAGTTATGGGATCTTCAACAATATCTTCAAGAATTTCTTGTACCATCTTATCTTCTAATTTGTATTGATCCTTTTCCTTGAACCCAACTTTTTCTCTACTCTCACAAAATTTTTTGACAAAAGTTTTCTCAATCCCCAAACAAAAATCATAACAAATTTCACAATTGTCTTTTAGACAACTATCAAATATTGGAGGAAGATCTAAATTCAAGAAACTATTATCTTTCAAGTCATCCAAAGTTTCAACAAATGGACTATCCGACTCATGAGAATCACCATAGACCTTATCACCATTTTCAGATTCAACGCCATCATAAGCGGAACCTGGATAATCAGAACCGACCACTTCTTCCACAAAACTTTCATCCTCAAGACTACCTTCCGGTATGTCCGAGGGGTTGCGTCCGCCTTCCGGAATCTCCATATGGGCTTTCGCACGTTCCTGTTGTCGGAGCGTTTCCACCGCTCTTGACAGATCTTCGATCATGCGCCACATCTCTGCCATCTCTGTTTGTAGAGCTTGGTTTCCTTGTCCCCGGCCTCTACCACATCCAGCCAATAGTGCAGAACTAGGGTTTGCAACCAGGGTTTGCTCTGATACCAATTGATGGAAAACAGAAGCATAGGGCTGCTGTCCAGCTATAGTAATAGGGCAAAAACCACAGTAGAAAGGAAAATCCAGCAATAACAGTAGAAAAGAGCGAGAATAAAGCTATAGAATCAAAGTTGGAACGTAGATAGATGAGTTCTAGGGTTTAGGAACCCAAAAGAAGCTCTCACATCAGAAATCTCTGAATAATATTATGCCAAAAACTCTCTATTACAACCTAAGCCTTAAGCTTATATAGGGAAAACATAAACCTAAGATAACTAGGAGAAGCATAAACCTAAACTAACTAGGAAAACATAAAGTAAAATTACCTTAAAAGACCTAATGAAATAAGGAAACTAGACTCTAAATCCAGCTAGGAAATAAAAATTAAAAAGCTACTAAAAAATAATAATAAGTCTTGGAACCCTAGGAGATGCTCCTGCATCACCACTACAATAAAAAAAAAAATATATTACATCACAAATATTACATTAATTTATACTATATTGTATTATAAAAAAAAAAATCAATCAAGTCACAACTTAACTATGACTGTCTTATTAAATTAAAAGAGACAACTCACACCACTATATTATATATTATTTTGAGTAAAAGTATTGTTTTAACCTCTATTTATACAATATTATAGTATAATTTCTCTAAAAAAATTCACTTAAGTCACAACTTAACTGTGATTGTCTCACAACTTAGATGTAATTATCGTTTAGTCACAACTAAATGTGAAATTGAGACTACATTAACAAATTTTCAAGATAATATAAAGATCTTAAAAACAATTTTGTCAAAATCTTATAAATTTTAACTAATTTATATAAAAAACCTAATTTTCTATATAAAAAACGGTGTTAAACAAAGTTGGATTATAACTGAAAATAGTGCATTTTAGATCAATTTCTCGGGATACTTTGGCATATAAGCTCTTTTGATTTCAAACTTCAAGTGAAAGTTTCTTCAAGCTTTGGCAATTTCATCACTTAAGTGGCATGTATCCAAATATGAAAGTTTCTGCGAGATATAGAATTCAAAAGCAAAATATTTAAGTGTCATAGTCCAGTTTAGCATCCTATGCTTAATGATATATAAGCTCAACAAGGATTTAGTATAACTATGTTTAACAAGCATAATTATAACAAACAGTAGTCATAATCTCCATTAATGAGTAGCAACAATAAAATTATAATGATATTGTTATTCACAAAAGGTCGTTATAATTGGCTAGATAAAGAAATTCGACATACATAACATTCTTTCAGCATAAGCCATGCTCTAACAGATAGAAAACATATGCCTTCTTCCTTTCCTCAGACATGCTAAAAAACACTCTAAGCAGGTCATATTTAGTAGCTAAAATGTTTGTGGCTCGAAAGACTTGCAATTCAGTAAGGCCTTCAATTTTGCTCAACTCACCATGAAGTTTAGCTTGCAATGCAGCCACTTCCTTGTCAAATGAAAGAATATTAACCATCACATCAAACTTAGATGTCATTGCGGTCATGGAAGCTGACATACTCCCAAAATTCCTACTTATCTCTTCCATAACCTTCACTTTCACCCTACGACCATGATCTGAAACACTTGGAGTACTTTGTGTGTGTCTTCCTTGTTGGTCACTTGGTTGTGTAAATGATAAATCATACTCTTCCAACCCTTCAGAGTGTGATTCCATATTCATATCAACATTATTCAGATTCACATTTTCACCAAAATCATTGTCCACACCACGTTTATGATCAATGTTTGCATCCTCGCGTCTAATTTCCTCTTCATCATCATCAGCATTACCAACATTTGCACCAATAGCATGTTCTCTTCCATATATCTCTCCCAATATATAGTAGAATGGAAATGACTTACCATACAATCCACTTGCCTCCTTTCTTGTCTACAATTACCACATATCATAGAACATAAAATCAATAATTCATAAGAAAATATTAGCAATATTGAATAGGATATGTGTAGATTTACCTTGACCCATTCATCATATACACTTTTCTGACAAACCAGCATCATTTCTTCGTGATTCCAACCAAATCCACTTTGAGATAACATCTCAGATAAGGCACAATACTTTTTCTTCAACGTCTTAACTCGTGATTCAATGTGAGGAGATGCCTGTATTCCACTACCTGGCAGTTTGGCTTCCATCATAGCCTCTATCTGGGCTAGGTAACTATTTTTGAAACCATTATCAGCTCTCCACTTGAGGTTATGATATAATTCTTGCAGTGATTCAACTAATGCAGAATCTTCCTTGGTTGTCCAATAACGTTTATTCAGGCCCCTTCCTCGTTTTTTTGTAGTTGAATCAGAATTCATCCTACAATACAAAAAAAAAAAAAATGTGACAAAAACCATAAACACATAACATATACATGCACCAGCACAAAAAATAACTGCTTAGCTCCAAAAAGATTCCTGTGTAATTTGAAAAATCAGAAATGGGATTCCTGATTTATACAGTGCCTATGCGGGCCCCACATGACTTTTGATTCTTAGTGCAAGAAAACAATGGAATGACTTTGACTTGGAGTATGAATGATTCTCATACATTCCATTCCATTCTAGGTAAGTAAACATGCCATGAGTTCATTATAGTTCCCTGGTTATCTCTTCCTATAATTTAGGCACTTTGAGCAGAATCTTAGTAGCTCTTGCACTTAAAAGTTAAAACAAAGACATATTTGAATTGTAATGTACCTTGAAAATACCTAAGCACAACCAAGTAGCACTTACACTTCTTTTATTCCTTCCATACCATTTGCTTGGCAATATGTAGGACGAGTCCAGATCACCAAGTATCTGCACGTTACCAATCTAAACCAATGCTAAAGAAGCAGCATTGGACTTCACATAATCACATGATAAGTGATTGGAGTTATTTTGTTGAGGGGTCTATAATTCCAGATATAGTGAATTTTAGATTGACAGATCAAAAACATTATGCTTTTCCTGCATCTGGACCTCTGGCCCAGAAGTATAGTACAAGGGAAACAAATACACACACAAGGAGAGGGAGGGAGGGCATTACATTTCATGAGAAAAAATGGTTGTTTCCCTTACTTTTCTGCTTCCCTCTTTTTCCACGTGCTCAACCAAAATGGCAGTGTCAATATGCTTAGCTGGCTTGGCTAATTGAATATTAGATTTAATCCTGAAACAATATGACAACGGTGAAGAAAGTTGAACAGTAACTGAACTAATATTTTCTACTTTCTTTTTAGAAAAAAGGTTAAAAGGAATATATAGCTAGGTCAGATACATGAGAGATTTTTTTTTTTATACCCAGAAATCCCCTAGGCGGACCAGAATCAAAACTAAGGCCCCTAGTTGAGCTCTACAATCTTTGGGAGGCAAATAGCTAGATAGGTACCTTTGAGAAATCGAACCTCATACCACATGGGAGCAAACCAGGGCCTGACCACTCGACTAAACCCCCATTGATAGATAGATACATGAGAGATTTAGTGTTACATATCTTTCCAAAAAGCAAACAAAAACAATCCAAGATACGAGCTTCTTTTATTCCTCAATTGGGAGACTGGATATCTTTAATTGCTTTTGTAGTTCTTGTCATATCCGAAATCAAACTCAGGAAAAAAAAAAAGAATAAACACAAAGACAGAAGAAACTGAAGGAACAGGTCCACAACTGATTTAAGAAATTACCTCTCTTTCGTCAGGAAACTAATTTGCTAATAAAACATCATGTCCCTTCCTAAGCCTGCAGTATACATGTTATTTACTCAGAAAATATGCTCCCAAAGAAATATCAATAAAAGTATATTAAATCCTATGAAGTTTCTTATCAAAATTAATTCTTATGAATTTGACATGCTATTTTACCTCAAGATTTGTGACAACACTTTTGGATTAGAAAGTTAGATGTTTAGTAATCCAAAATTAGCAAATCAAATTTGGCACAAAAGAAAACAGCCAAAATTTGTAATATACACACACAGCAAGGGTGGAGATAGAGAGACAACATCAAAAAATCGGTCAAGTACCATCTCAACAAGTTTTATACTAAACAGTCTAAACTAGATAAATACAATGATGAAACAATAACATTTGGTTGATTATTGTTTAGTAAGGACAAAAAAAAAAAACAAAGATTGTTTATATCAAATCAGGTCTGATAGAGAGGAAAGAAATTGGAAACACAAAAGCCAAATAAAACAATCATAACCATACTTCCTATATTTCATGCTTCATATCAAACCGGGTTTGATTCCCAATACTACATAATAAAAACACAAAACCAAACAAGTTGCTGTTATTCATTGTAAAGTTTTTTTCATAGTAAAACATTCACATAACCTACTATTTTATCATAATAATAAAATAAAAATTGAGAACCCCATGAAACACAAAAAGGGGTCCAACGAATTGAGGTTGAATCATACATCCCCAATCGAATTAGCTCATACAAATTACAAAGCAGAACAAACTTCATTCACGCAATCCCAAAAGCTCACTCATTTTGGAGCTTGACCTCTCTAAGCCTGGCTTCTAGCAACTGACCTCCATTGGCCTTCACAAAATTTCACACACACATTCAGCTACAAAGACAATCAAAACAACCCAATACATGGTCGAATTAGCGATGGTCTGGGTTACTTACATTTTGGGAAGAAGAGGAAGATTTGTGTTGTTCGAGCTTGGCTTTGCTTGACGTCGCCATTGCGTTGTGAGGTCTGTCTCTTCAGTGTTCTGGACTCTGGGGAGGTTTGGTTCGAATATCAAAACCTTTTATTTTAGACGGCGAACAAGAAGAAAGACCACCTGGGCCTATTGGGTTGGGTTCAATTGTCGGGCCCACTCCAATACTAGCGGAGATCTTTTATACTTTTGGGTGGGGCTCTCGGAAGTCGGATCCGACCAATTTAGCTTTGGGAAATGGGAATAGCGTATTCCTTTCCTATATTATAATATTTGTTTATAATCGTTAAGAAATCAGGATTAGCATTATATTTATTGAGGCTATTCACTTTTTTCGATCCACAATTTTTCTTTATTATTCTCATTTCATATTTTTATAAGCGAAACCGTTCAATTTTTAGATAATTATTTAAAAATTATCTTTAAAAAAAAATTAACTAAATCGAAAATTATTTGGTTATGTAATCGTTATCAAATAAATAAACGATGATTTAATTGTTACCAAAATTATCTGTTTATTTTATCACAGTCACATAATCAAACGATTTCCAATTTGGTTGATTTTTTTGCAGAAATGATCTTTATAGTTATATCTAAAAAATGAACAATTCTGATTATACATTTAAATTGCAGAATAAAAAAAAAAAGAATAATGTATGGGAGGTGATTTTCGCACTCTTTTTTTCTCTATTTTCACTCATTCTAATTGTTTAAAATGTTTGTATATATTTTTATTATTTATTTTCCACATATACCCTTTAGCTTTTAATTATAGAATGTCACATATGCAACATTAAATCCTACACATTAAATTTTTTAAAATTGTCATAATAATATTTCTATTTTTATAACTCTCTTTTAAAAAGGAAGAAAAACTTATGTAATTTTCTACATTTTTGTTCGTCTTATTGATATATAGTACATCTAGCTCTTTTTTCTTATTAAGCTATCATGTGACATTTATTTTTTTTAAGATCAAATATGCTACAAATTATTAGTAGTTGCTATGAGAACATTTTTCTTGGCAGTGTTAAAAGACCCAAAAATGAGAAAGTTGATTAATTGAAAACCCCAATTAATTTCATAACACAAAACCCATCATCAAAAGAAGAAAATACATAAATCATAATCCTCATGAAGAAAAAAAAAAAATATATATATATATATATGACAGACTAAATATTTTCTTAATAAAAGTATAGAATGATAATTGAAAGCACGTACATGACTGGTTTATATAAATCATGACTCTCATGAAGAAAACGAAAAAAAAAAATATAACAAGCTAAATATTTTCCTAATGAAAATATAAAATGATGATTAAAAGCATGAACAAGACTGGTTCAAAAAAAAAAAAAAAGGCTTAGAAGACAGAAAGATGCAATATGAAAAAAATACAACGAGAAGGAGAGAAAATTACTTATTTTTTATTTTTTAATAACGATGAGAGAATTTAGGAAATTAATCATTATTGAAAGATAATTAAAATAAAAATTCAACAGTCATAAAGGGTAGATTTGAAAAAATATATAAAATACATTAAAAAAAAATGAGATGGAATGCAAATGGAGAAAATAGGAGTGCGAAAATCGCCTCCTTAATGTATAATGGAAAATGTGGATAGCATTTCACATATTTGGTTTGGTTATATTTAGAGGTGGCAATTTTTTACACAACTCTTTGCCAAAAAAAATATACACAATTATTTATATAGGTTAGAACTAAGTAGTATTTAATACAATCATGAAATGACACAACACAAACACAACCTACGGCCCCGTTTATGGTCACAATATCATAATTAATGATCACAATATAAAATATAACTAATTAATGACATAATACAATATAAAATATAACTAATAATGATCAGTACAAAAGTAATGCCCCGTTTTCAAAAGTAATGCTAATACAAATTTGTAACAAAAAATTTCAAAAACAAGTAAAAAAAATTTATTTTTACCAAACAAATAAGTGAAAAAGACACTTTTAGCATTATGTCCATTTTAGTAATTATACACAGCCATATCACTTTTACATTAACATTTACCAAACATTTTGATACTGTTTTTTACACTCACATCACTTTTGAAAACATAGTTTACCAAACACTCAACTGAAAACATAGTTTACCAAACACTCAACTGTTTTATTTTACAACTGACTTTACTTTACAATTGTTTTTCCTCACAGCAATACCAAACTTACCCTAACACAAATTGCCACCTCTACTTATATTAGAAAGTATTAAAATTCTATTTTAGTTTCTTAATCTAATTGAATTTGTTAATCGGTATCTAAATGAATTTGAATTTTGATACAAGTCAATCCAATTTGAATCTGGTTTGTTTAACTTAAATGTTGACATATCACAAGGTAAACCCATTTTTCAACTTTTTAATTGTAATTATAAAACCCCAGGCGAATTACCTATTGTTTTCCCACTCATGAAATCAAAAGGAAAGGAAGAATTTTACCTGGAATTTTTGTCCCAATTTTGAATGAGGACATATGATTTTCCCATTTGTAAAACCTCAAAATTGATACTCTCTTCAAAGACTTTGCAATAGGTAAGAGTAAAAGAAAAGAAAAATAAGATGCAATCTTTGAATTGTTTTTCTATCGCCACATGTATAGAAATGTTACATGATGTAACACTAATATTAATTAAATAGTATCATTAAACCATTGTGTGTTCACCTCTAACTACCAACTAATTTTGAAGCTCACTTTTAATGTCCGGAAAGGCCTAGTGTTAGGTTAGGTTTTTAGTATATGATTAGTCATGTTGACAATGAAATTAGTCAATGCTTATCCATCCAAGAAGAAGATCTCCTCATCTAGATTTTTATTAGCTAATAGTACCATACACAAATATATTTTTTAGTGCCTAATTTTAAACACCCTACTCACTAAAAAAATTTGTCTAAACCCCCACCCATCTATAAACTCTTTCAAAACCCCCTAAAACTTATAATCCTAAATTACCCTTCTGACGCGCGCTGACGCATGCTGACGTCACTGTAACTGTATTTTGGTGAAACTATTTTTTTTTTTTTTTTTTTTTGGAATTGAAGTTTTTGCTAAAACTCAATATTTCACTAAAACTAAAATCAAACACTGAAATTGAATTTCATTACGCTAAAACTGAATTTCAAAAATTCAGTTACACTGAAACTGAATTTCAAAAATTCAGTTACACTGAAACTGAATTTCAAGAATTCAATTACACTGAAACTGAATTTCAGAAATTCAGTTACACTAAATTGAAGAATTCAGTTATGAATTCACTTACTGAAACTGAATTAAGTGATAAAACAATTACACCTCGACTAAAATGCAATTACACCTTAATTAAAAAACAATTACACATTTACTAAAACAATTACACTTCACTAAAACAGTTACACCTTTACTGAATTCCGTTTCACTAAAAAGAACACAGCAACCTTATCAAAAAAAAACCAACAATACAACAAGTCATTGAGATGAGAGGAGTAGCCAACAATACAACGTCGTCCGATCACCTCACGCGCGACGAGTACACGACAGTCGCCACTGCCTCGATCTGTTTCTACCTGCAAATTTGATTCATCATATTTCAGAACCATAATTTCATTCAAAGTTCATTTAAAACTCATGTTTCACGAACTGAAACTGTTTCAAGAACTGAAACTGTTTCACGAACTGAAACTGTTTAATTTCAAGAATTTCACAAATTGATTCACAAAATCAATTTCGCAAACTGTACATTTCAAAAATGTTTGTGAATCAATTTCACAATCAGATTTCACAACATTTCACAAATAGTTTACAAACATACTTACAAATCAGTTCACAAATATACTTATAAATCAGATTCACAAGAATTTCAATCTCATTATCTAAATCAAAGAATTGATTTAACAAACATAAAGAACTCAGAGAGATGAGCATTTTCATACCAAAATCTTAACTATGGGTGGTCGGAGCCGCCGAATTCCGAGAGTGGCAGCAGCGGAGGTTGGGGTTTTCAAATTAGGGCTTTTGAAATTCGAGGCAATTGAGCACAAATTTGTATACCAGTAGAGAGAGAATGTCGAGGGGAGAAGAATGGGACCGGAACCACTTCAATCCGCCGTCGGAATCGCCGGCAATGGCGGCGGTAAGTCTTGGACCTTCTCGGAGTCGATTCGCCGTCCACGGTGGTCAGTTGGAGAATCGGAGACCACCATCACACTCACCACGTCGAGAGGAAGCTTCTGGAAGTGGAGAGCAGCTGCGACGTCGCCGGAATCGCGAAGTCACCGCCGGAGATGACGATCGGACTTCGGGCTGCATTTGGTTTTCTGTGGATTTTATGGGAAAGAAAAGGCCATGAATATATAGAAGAGGAAGAGGCAAGAAGAACCCAACCGGTCCGACAGCTCGTCGCCGCCGGAATTGACGGATCGCCGGCGAGAGAGCTCAGATCTGCTTAGACCCGATCTGGCGTCGACGTTTAGTTTCACGGCACGTGGAGGGCATAGGGAGGAAGAGGAAGAAGAGGCGAGTGTGATGGGACCGGTCTCACCGGCAACCGTCGCCAGACGGCGGCGCACGCGCCGGCGACAGCAGCGGGGAGAGAGAGAGACGCAGAGGGGAGAGAGGCAACAGATAGGAGAGACCGAGAGAGAGAGAGAGAGAGAGAGAGAGAGAGAGAGAGAGAGAGTATTAGTTGGCTGAAAATGAAAATAAAACAAAAGGGGTAAAACTGGAAAATTAAAATATGGGGAGTCAAAGTTGACTGGGTATTAGTTGACTAGGGGGTTTAGGAAAATATTAAGTGTAAGATTGGGGGTTATAAGAGAGTTAGATTTTGGGTGGAGGTTATGAGAGATTTTATCTCTAACTAGGGGGTTTATAATTATTAACATTATATTTTTTAACTATTAGATTTTAGTAGATTTACTTTTTCACTTATAAAATGTAATTTTTTTTTTCGTTTCGTTAGAAGTAGAACATACTTATTAAGTAAAATTTGAATATTTGATATCACACAGTATGATATGGATGTCGATACTACCATTAGATCGACGGTTTTAAATTGTTGGATCTTTTCGGATGCCATGCCAAGGTCTCAAGAAAGCATCTCCAATAAACAGAGTTTTCGATGACTTCAAGAAGTCACAAGACCTAGTTATTATGGTTATGGTAGTGAAAGGGACAAGCAAACCCAACGTTGCATTCTGCAGTCCATACACCCAGCCAACCAATCCAAAACTACAAAATAAGTCCTTTCCAAGGGCATTATCGTCCTTTCCCCACAATAAATCCAAATTCCAAGTCTAGTTTATAAAAATCGTAAAATAAAATCAGCAAGAGGATCTTTATTCATTCATTCATTTTTCATCTCCAGACCTTCTTCTTCTTCTCAATCTCGTTCGCAGATTCGTACTCAAACCAGAAACCCAGCCAGCCATGGGCCAGCTGGAGATGGAATCCATGGCTGCCGCGATCGGTGTCTCGGTCTCGGTGCTCCGCTTCCTCTTTTGCTTCGTCGCCACCATCCCCGTCAGCTTCCTCTCGCGGTTCGCCCCTGGTCCGCAAGCCAAGCACCTCTACGCCTTCGCCTCCGGCGCCATCCTCTCCTACCTCTCCTTCGGCTTCTCTTCCAACCTCCACTTCTTAGTCCCAATGTTGCTCGGCTATGCTTCCATGGTCTTCTATCGGAAACATTGCGGGATCGTTACCTTTGTATTGGGCTTTGGATACCTCATCGGTTGGTACGTATAACCAAAAAAGAAAATTTTTATCTTTGATTTCGATGTGTGTGTAAATTTGAGAAGTTGGGTCCTTCAAATTTTGAGTTGGGTAATCGGATTTTTGTGAGAAATTTGGTGGGTACTGGGTAGTGCTATTTTGTAACGCTGTTTTTGTTATTTATTTTTATTTTTAAAGCATGTGATTGGATAACGTTATTTTCAAGCTCATGGATTGGTTGATTAGAATATGATGTTACTAATTAGTGTGATTTATTTATTTAATTTTTTCTTTTTGGGAGGTGAATATATATATATATTTTTTTTTATCGAGAATGTATGTATGTATGCTTAAATGTCATGCACTTGAATTAATTCCATTTTTTTGCAGCTGATTTCTTGTTATATTTTGATTGTTCTAGTGCAGTCAGTGAATGGTTTTACGTCCTAAGTTTTACAGATCTGATTTGTCTCATAATAATGTCTTTGATAATGCATATTTATGATGTGGGACAATGTTAGAAACCGCAATTGCACCATTAACACCATTTGAAGGGCATATGGATTTTTGTGCTCTCCATTGATGGTAACATTGTTTCGGTGATGGTAACATTGTGCTCTCCATTGATGGTCTTGAATTGATCATACTTTATCTATATGTGAAAATCTTTATTATATATATATCTTGGGGTTTTTTGAAAAGTGCTTATTTCAGAATTCTTGATCATTCATATACATGTGTCTGTATGTGTAGCCATGTATATTACATGAGTGGGGACGCATGGAAGGAAGGAGGAATTGATGGAACTGGTAAGCACTATATCAGCTTTTCTCGCCTGCTTGCATTTCCCCCTACTTAATGTTTTGCTCTTTACCGGGTTGCAATGTGTGTTATTCTTCTATAAGAAAATTGCTAGTTGTGTGATTAGTCAATGATGAGTTCCTTTTCTCTTTTGTTACTAAAAGTGTTGGGCTTCTTCTAATGAATTCTTAATATGCCTGAAATTGTACATATTTGGCCATTTTTAGTAATTTATTTTCGGTAGCCATATTTGTGTAAGCACTATTCTTTGTTGCTTTATACAAGTCAGCTAATTTGAATCTCCTTATCATATTTAGGAGCTCTAATGGTGTTAACACTGAAAGTCATTTCATGTGCAATAAATTATAATGATGGGTTATTGAAAGAGGAAGGTCTGCGTGAGGCTCAAAAGAAAAATCGATTGATTAAGTTACCCTCATTGATTGAGTACTTTGGTTACTGTCTCTGCTGTGGTAGTCACTTTGCTGGTCCAGTATATGAGATAAAGGATTATCTTGACTGGAGTGAAGGAAAGGGGGTATGCTTATGATGCTCCAAATTTATTTCTATTTTCTTATTTTTGTTTCCTTGATATCAACGGTTCTCACTTGTTGGCTTTTATTCAATATCACTTCAGGTTTGGAGCCGCTCAGAGAAAGGACTGCCTCCATCACCATTTGGGGCAGCAATTCGAGCTGTTATCCAAGCTGCCTTCTGTATGGCCTTGTATTTGTACCTGGTACCCCATTTTCCTTTGTCACGGTTTGCTGATCCCATATACCAAGAATGGGGTTTCTGGAAACGATTGGGCTACCAGTATATGTCGGGATTTACAGCACGGTGGAAATATTATTTCATCTGGTCAATTTCAGAGGCCTCTATCATTCTTTGTGGTTTGGGTTTCAGTGGCTGGACAGAATCTTCACCGCCAAAGCCACGATGGGATCGTGCAAAAAATGTTGATATTCTAGGCGTTGAGCTTGCAAAGAGTTCAGTTCAGTTGCCACTTGTTTGGAACATACAAGTCAGCACCTGGCTTCGTCATTGTGAGCATCTCTCATGTCTCCTAAGTTTTCAGTAACAAAGAAATTTTTTCATATTAAACAAGAAAACATACTTTTGCTTCTCTGAAATACAAATCCTAGTTAGAATTGAGTTGGATTGCTTTGTTTATATGCAAGTATGATCTAGTCATAATTTCTGATAGGAACTGTCAGAAAAGAATTATAAGAATAATTAGGTCTGGTATTAAATATTTGAAGTTTGAACTATATATAGCTTGACCAGGTAGAATATGATTTATCCTTAAATGGATAATTTGGCCACTGGTTCTTCAGTTTTCTGCCAATTGAATTTTATGGCTGAAAGTTTAACTACTTTTAGTTCTGTTCAAGATTTTGTAGCCTATCTTCTTATATCATCTAAAAGTTATTAGTATTTTATGCAGTTGAAGCAAGAGATGAGTGTTTATAACAGGTGCATTATCTAATATATTATTCATCTGTAGATGTTTATGAAAGGCTTGTAAAAAGTGGCAAGAAGCCTGGTTTCTTCCAGTTGCTGGCTACACAGACCACCAGTGCTGTTTGGCATGTGAGTATAAAATTAGTCTGAGCCTCATCCTGAATGTGTGTGTGTGTGTGTGTGTGTGTGTGTTTGTCTTTTGCTGATTTTGTACCCTGTTTATATTTTGAGTGTTGAGGTGATTATGGTATAAGCAAAGCAATTTTTAGCATATTTTTCAACCATGGGCGGATTATTTTAGGGCCCCTTCCATCCCATCCCTTCCCATCCCATCCCAAATGGGATGAATTACCCTTCCTTAAATAGGTATGGGGGGCAGTGTTCGGATTTAAAATTAAAACCTGATGCAGGCTGGGGCAAGGATGTGATTGTCTTCTATGATTCTATTACCCTGTCCCACATATATATATATATATAATAAACACTGTTTATATATCTATCAGGTTGGGTATAAATTTTTTTTGCATTTGGTTACTTTCTAATTCTTAGATCTGCAATCTAATCATCAATTATAGTCCCAAATTTCAAATTTTATATAATTTACATTGCTTAACATTTTATTGTTTATATTTTATGCTTAAGTTTTGTACCTTTATCGAATACAAGGGGAACAAAAGGTTTCTGGGTAGAATGGGGTGGGCCTGGGGGTGGGGATGAGGATGGGGTAACAAAATGCCCCTCCTTATTTGGTTCATTTTCATCCTTAACTGATGAACGTGTCACCACTAATGGTTTTGAACTTGTCTCTCTACATGCAGCTAAATCAAACTAATGGCTTTGAACACATATTCTGTCACTTGTGTTATTTTAAATGTAGTTAGGGTTTTCTGGAGTTTTTTCATGTGTTCCTCTTATTGTCTTGAAAACATCTTGGAAGATATATACCTATGTAATTTTGGGCAATGTCAAAGATATGGCTGTCTATAGGGTTTGTTTGCTGTGCCAATGCTGAGTGTTCGTTTTCGTTCCATACCTATTCATTTAATCATCAATGGCAATGTTAGCCATTATAACTTTATAGTTATCATAATCATGATCCACCATTCAAAATTTGTATGCTCATCACCCATTAAGTTTCTCTTGGATTATTAGTCAGTTCATTTTATTTTTGTTGTCTCGTATCCTTATGTTTATTCTTATCTACAGAATCATTTTGATTTTTGCTGGTTTTAATGTAAATTTCTGTATCGTATTGATTCTTCTTTGAACTACTGTAGGGACTTTATCCTGGGTACATTATATTCTTTGTTCAGTCAGCATTGATGATTGCTGGTTCAAGAGGTATTGGTCTGACTGCCTTTATTCTCAAATTATTACATTTTAAAGATAATTTACTGTATCCTTTTGAACTTGTTTTTGCAAGCAGTGATATACAGATGGCAGCAAGCTGTACCTCCACAAATGGATGTTGTTAAGAAGATACTGGTGTTCTTAAACTTTGCTTACACTGTCTTGGTTCTGAACTATTCCTGTGTTGGCTTTATTGTTAGTCCTCTCTCTCTCTCTCTCACACACACACACACACATGTACATGAACACATGCCATTCAGACACACACACACACACATACAAATAAACATGTATATGAACACATGCCATTCTCTCTCTCTCTCTCTCTCTCTCTCTCTCTCTCTCTCTCTCTCTCTCTCTCTCACACACACACACACACACACACACACACACACACACATGTACATGAACACATGCCATTTAGACAGACACACACACACAAACAAACATGTATATGAACACATGCCATTCAGACACACAAACATGTATATGAACACATGCCATTCAAGCACACATGCGCATGAACACATGCCATTCTCTGATGCTTTAAAGTTTCTCATGCATTTAATACATGCCATTCAGACACACAAACATGTATATGAACACATGCCATTCAAGCACACATGCGCATGAACACATGCCATTCTCTGATGCTTTAACGTTTCTCATGCATTTGTCGTACATTGGTACAGGTATTAAGCCTTCGTGAAACACTTGCTTCATATGGGAGCGTGCATTTTATTGGAACCATTCTTCCCATAGTATTGATCCTGCTTGGTTATATAATAAAACCTGCAAGGCCTGCGAGATCAAAGGCTCGGAAGGAAGAGTGAGGTAGTTATCAGCAAAAACAACATTTTGTACTCTTTGGAGTGCTTGGAATGAGATAAGAAGAGCACTGCTTTTCCAAGTTTACTTCACATGGTTTCTCATTGATTGTAACATCTGTTTTGATATGTGAAAATGTTGAGCATGTCCCACATATGACTTCAGTCTTTGAGTTATTTGAGTAGGACCTATTTTATCTTTTTTGCAAAATTAACCGGGAATAAGGTGTAACAGGGAGGGCAATAACATTTGGGGGGTGATACTGTTGTAGAAAAGGGTAGGTAAGTGCTACTGATGACTTGCAGGGAACCCACAGAAAACCATTTCAGTGATGACTTGCCTTTGGGCAGTGACGGAGCCACAATGGGGTCTATTGCCTCCAATAGCTTTTGTGTTTTTCAAAAAATCTTTCAAGTGAATTTGCAATTTCAACCCAATGTTGAATTCTTTTTTAAGATAATGGGTAAGATGTTTGATAAATTGCATTTACAAAGCTAAGAGGCATGTTTTCCCATGGTCAATTTCTTAAGTTATTATTATTATATTTTTCACGCCCCTATAGAAGCAAATTACTGGCTCTGCCACTGCCTTTGGGCTGAGCCAAAATTAAGTAAAGAACAACCAGAAGTCAATTTAGCAGCAGCTTAGCAATAATATGCAAAATGGCTTTTCATTTGCTGTCCAAACAGAAGTTAGGGGAGATAAGTTCTTGAATGACAAGATCAAGTTTTCTTTCTCCTATATTTCTACTGCAGAGTGGAATTCAAAGATAAGGCACTGGTTCAAAATCCGCAGAGCATTGATTTGCTTGTTTTTGGCCCAAACTGTCAGTGGTTTAGGCTGATTTTTCTAATTTTGAAAAACCTTGTGGTGTCACCGAATGATTCCAGGAATATTACCTTGTATTGTATGCTTACGCAATAATAAATTTTGCATCAATTTTTTTGATGAACAACGATGGATGAGTTAACCAATGAGCTTACATAGACTGCTCGCTCTGCAACATGACGTGGATAGGGATAGCAATGTCATTACAGTACAAGCATGCGTGTAACTCACAGTCTATGGTACATGCATGTCTATTCAAGGAAACATAAAAAGTAAAAACACCAATTATTTTATTTTGTAAATGACAGTGAGAACCAACCATATTAGGCAACCAGACAGGTGCCAGCTAGCTGGGATTTTTCCTCTGCTGAGCTGGCCTCATTACATGTTCCTAATTCTATATTGTCTTTCCTGTTAGGTGACAAGGACAGCCTTCGTATCATTTTCTGCGTTAATTTCTTTGGGACCCTTTTGTTTGATGTTACATGAACTTGCATAATGACAATTCTTGAAGAAAGAAAAAGGGTTAAAAGACCTTAATTTTGCATGTAAAATGCTTATTGTTATTGCCCCTTTTAGTTTAATTATACTTTCCCTCTGAAAAAGCCAAAGATTTTTCTTTGGTCCTCTCAGGGCCGGCCCGGAGGGCATGCGGGCTAGGCGGTCGGCCAGGCAAGTATAGGGCCGCATTTTGATATACTAATTTTTATGCCCATTAAAAAATAAAAAAATATTTTTTATTTATTTTTTTGTGTGGACTCGATCTTCACTTATTTTTTTGTTTTTAAGCTCATATTTGGACTCTTCCTCCTTCAAATAAATGGGCCTCTCTTTTTAAAATAAAACGGCACAATTATTTTTTGTTATATAAATGAGTCTTTTTCTTTAAAATAAGACTTATTATATCAAAGTAACATCTAATTTTTTTTCACTAGTTTTTTGTCATTTCTCTCATTCTCTTATCTCTTTCCATATCTTCTCTCTCTCTCTCTCTCTCTCTCTCTTTTTTGCTCTTGTTTTTTTTGCTCAATTATTTTTTATTTATCAAAAAATTTGTTAGAGATATTAGTAAAAGATTATTTGAGTAGTAAATTTTTGTCCAACAATTTTTTTTATTTATACAAAAGGCTTCAACTTTGATTTTCGCTGGGTCCTCTCTTCACGTAAAATTATTCTTTGTATAGACAGATTATTGTCTTCACTTTCTTTGTGGCTATTAGCTTTCTTTCCTTTTCTTTTCCATTTCCCTTATGTTTCCATCGTTTTCTTGATGCTCTTTGAATATATCTCAGTTTTCTCTTCCTCTTAGTGACTGGTTGGAAATATTTACATGCTCTCACTTGAAACTTTGCTTTGGCCTAATCCAATATTAGTCCAAGTTTTGTTCAGGTAGCATTGCTTCCCAACTCTGTCATTATTGAGTTTCTTTGATTTCATTATCTAGCTTTTGTAGGGGTCTAAGGTTCTTTACCTCTAATTCAAAGGAAGAACAATACAACATAGAAACTCTCTCTGAACTTTTGTGCCGTTTCTTGTTCAGGTGGTTTTCATTGTCTTAAGCCTCAGAACAAGACCAAGAATAGATAGAGATGGAGACAATGAAATTGAAGATCAACAAGATGTTTTCTCCAGCAAGCAAGTGCTCTGTCGATGGCAGAGGAGTTCCCAATATTGAAGACTTGGAAATCAGGCCGGGAGGAATGTTGGTGCAGAAGCGCAATGCAGAGATGAATCCCAGTTCTGTTTCAATCCCCACAATCAAAATCAGAGTGAAGTATGGCTCTTCAAGTCGTGAAATTTGTATCAGTTCCCAAGCAAGCTTTGGTATGTGGAATTCATGGAACTTTTACTTTGGTTTGATTGGAAAGAAACAATTGAGTTGTTTGATGATGGAATTTGGGTTTTTGGATTTCAGGTGAGTTGAAGAAAATGTTGGCAGAAACAACTAAATTGCACCCTCAGGATCAGAAGCTGATATTCAAAAACAAGGAGAGAGACTCCAGGGAGTATCTTGACGTGGCAAGAGTTAAAGATGGGTCAAAAATTGTGTTGGTGGAGGACATTGTAAGTAGAGAAAGAAGGTGCTTAGAGTTGCTTAAAAATGCAAATGCAGAGAAGTCTTCGAAATCCTTAGCAGAAATAAACTTGGAAGTGGACAAGCTTGCAGGGCAGGTAAATTGAATTGAATTAAAGATTTTGACACTCAATGGTGTCTCTTGGAAGAAATTCCTGCATACATGTGTTTACAATGCCCCTCACATTCGCTCCTCACCTGACCAGTGACCAGTTATTGTAAGAGGAGTGTTGTATACACTGGTTGTATGTAAGAAATTTTCCTCTTGATGGAATTGAATCAAATTTGAGATTTTTATTTGTTTTTCTTTTGTTACTTTTATAGGTCACAGCTTTGGAAGCAACAACTTCTAATGGTGGAAAAGTTGCGGAGAATGATGTGGAGAATTTAACTGAGCTCTTGATGATTAAGTTAATTAAACTGGATGAAATTGTTGCAGAGGGAGATTTAAAATTGCAGAAAAGAGTGCTGGTATTATAGTCTATTATAAGTCTATTTACTTATGCATTATTGCTACATCATACTAAGTGTAGTTAACTTTCTAATTGTTGATTGATAAACTTGAAGGTGAGAAGAGTTCAGAAGTACATAGAAATTCTGGATATGCTGAAGTACCATAGTTCCAAATCCAGCAGCAATGGGGTTAAAATCCAATTGCAGCAACAAGAGAACCCAATTGGCCATATGTCAAAAGACTCAAAACCAATGCAGAAACAGCGATTGCCACCAAAGCCGGAAAATTTTGTACGGAAAACTCCATTGTTGCAGCAGTCACAGAAGCAACTTGAGTCAGTAGTGGTTACAACAAAATGGGAAACTTTTGATTAAAGCATAAAGCTGGCAACCAAAGGGCAAATTAAAAGTTGTTTGAGTAAGTCACCCTCAAATTTATGAGTCCAATCAAAGAGAATTGCATTTTTAACAGGTATAAAATCCATTCTTGGTCATCCTTGTTTGTTATTCCATTTATTGCCTGTTAAAAGGTTAATGTTGTTTTTATGCTGTTACTGTGTATTTCTTTTTATATAATTTTTTGGTTGCCTCTTTGCAAATTTGTGTATAGCTTTTGGTGGATAAGTAAAAAGGATAAGGGGATAAAAAAAGAGATGGAGGCAGGTAGTTCAGGGCTTAAGTATACTCTCAAGTTGTTGCATAGATATCAAGGTGACTCAATAAAAATGGAAACTTTTATAATTTTCAGTTGACTCTGTGTGTGTGAGTGCATGCTTTGGGACCATAATGCCAAATTGCCAATACTCTAACTTCCAGTTCATAGCATTTCTGTGTCCATACAGAATTTAATGGAATCTTTATGGCTCGGGACCATTAATCTATTTCCTAAGTAGTTGTGATTAAAGGAGAAGTATATACATGACATTAAAATATGTATAACATAAAGGTCCCTTGTTAAAGGAGAAGTATATGGCTGAACTGCTGCTGAAAATTAAAGAATTGCAGAAAACTATAATGGGATAGATACCCTTTTGATTAATCAGACAAAAATAATGGAAAGGCAGGTTTGACTTTGGAGGGTGTGATATGATGATAGTGGAGTTCAATGACAACATACTTTGATAAATAACCCACAATACCATAATATTTTTAGGGATTTCAGAAAGAGATTTTACTCCATACAATTGACATGTCTTGCAGTGTCCTTTTTGTAGGGCAAACCTGCCCATTTAGGTTTTTTAATTAGTAGGGCAAAGTGAGCTATATGATTTTGTTTCCATGTGATTTTCATACTAAACAAACTCTATTGGATCATTATTCAAAACACTTGGGCAGGGCCCATGGCTTTATAATTAGGACTCAAAACTGGTTGAGCACATGGCAGATGATAATTAATTATGTGGACTTTGTAAACAATGATCATGTGTGTGCACCAGAGAAGTGATAGTGACAGCCAAAAGGCACAAAGTGGCCACTCTATGATTGTTTGATTGGGTACATCTTGAACACATTGAATGAATGAATCATTATTGGAAGAAATTAAAGGACAATTAAGCATAGGGTAAATGTGCTTGCTACTCAGACAGAAGTACAAAGGGATACAGTGAATTAAAGCATGCAAGTGAACTGAATGAAGATTCTCAACTTCTTTTATTGATTAGCTTTGGACTGAAGCCTAAAGAAACAAGAATGGGCCTTTCAAAAAGAATAAAAAATAAAAAATAAGAAAGGAGAAAAGAAACAAGAATGGGACCAAGCATAATTTCTTTTTCTCTATCATTGTCTTCCTCATAATTCAATCAAATTTTGTGGCATACTAGCATGACCTTTGTCCTGTGCATGATGGCACAGATTTGAGTTCACACAACATTCATCTTTCGTTGGAGTGAAGGAGAACCCAATATAAAATCAATGGAGTGGATACCATACGTAGCATGCATATGAGTACAATCACGAATACTACACTCATCAAATTTATTTATGAAATTTTACTAATATATATATATTTCTCTTCAGTCTTCACAATATTAAAGAATACCGTACCAAATTGAAATCTCCTTCATGATTTAAAAAATAAATTACCAATATCTTATTTCAATATTGTAATGATTTAGTCTTTGTAGATTAAGACAAAGTGGAATTAAAGCCATACAGACGTTTCTGCATTGTCAATTCAGACCATGAGGTACAACACGCGTCTTCCTTGTTACTTTTCACATGAACACCAACGTAACGTCTTCTTTCTCTCTTACTTGGTCAACCTTATATTCTTCTACGTTTTTCTAGAATTAAGGTCAGCCATGTCAAAAAAAGAAGCCTCTAGCAACTAAATTGTCATAGCCTATGTGTTGATTTCCAATAAGAAAAAGTGGAAGTGAAAAAATAAAAATAAGAAAGATGATAGTTGGAGGGATGAATGAATAGGGTTTGCAATTTGAGCTACAAGTCGGACATGGTGACCAAAGCCCAATGGCACCTGCAACAGTATCTAATGAAATAATTTGTAGGCAACTGCCAAATGTAGGTATGCATGTGTAGAAATGTCCCACAGTTTAATGGGCCAGCCCAACCCAATTCGAGTTTTCGGGTCGTAGATTGGGCTAATCGGACATTTTGGACCAATTATCCATTTAGGGTATGAGCATTGTGCCTCCAAAGTGAACTTGGCTCTCTCTTAGCCATGCATACAAGCTATTTCAGCCTTGACATTTTCTTTTGTGCATTCTAAATCACAATCTACTAATAAGTCTCAAATAGTGACTTGAGTCCACTTGTATAAATTCAGATAATATAACGTGTATAATACGTGAGGTATCAGCGTAACTAGGCATGCTTGACTTTGGTGATTTTGTTCAGAATTTTAGAATTTTAATAACCAATTGGGTTGTCTTGAAATTGGGAGCAGTCTGCTAGGCAACACCACCAATCTATGTCAAGTAGTGGAAACAAAGCTAATTCAGCCTATCACTACTTAGACTTCCTTATACGAATTAGATTACAGACCATATGACTCATAGCGGTGGAACTGACTTGTATTAATCGACTTTTATTACTAATAGGCCAAATGACACTTTTAGTTCCTTTATTTTCGTGAAATTTTTACTTTGGTCCTGTTATTTTAATTTTGGTAATTTTAATCATTTACTTTCAATACGATAGCAATTAAATTCAAATCGTTAATCTCGTTTAAATTGATGATAAATGATGTTAATTATTTAAACTTAATTGCTATCATATAAAAAGTACATGACCAAAATCTTCACAAAAAAAAAGTATATGACCAAAGTGAAAATTCCGTCAAAGTTAAGGGACCAAAAGTGTAATTTGGCCTTACTAATATGGTCTGCAGTGGGTTCCCAGTTGCGAGTCTTGCGACCCATCTTTTCTCACTCAAAAGCTAATCCAACCCTCATCTTTGCGCATGCTTTCACCATCTGAGTATTTTGTGCACATGGATGCAGATGAAATGGATAATTCCCAAAGCATTCGAGCCAAAATACAAAACAAACTGCTTCAAGATAAGTCTGTCATTAGAAACAAAACAACATTGATCTGCTTCCGGCCATTTCCCATCAAACAAACAAAAGATAAAACAAATTACTTCCACTAAAATATGTTATAAGCAACAAAGCAACAACAATGTGTTTCTGTTTGACCATATAATTAGAAAAATATATATAAGAAAGCATTTCCACAAGAGTCTGTCATAAGAAATAAACAGTAAACACTGGTTCTGTAAATAATTAACCTTTCATATTGAACTAAACAAATCACAAATGGATCTTGTACAACCACCTCCCTACTTCTCAATATCATTTACAATAGAATTGTTTCCCTTTTTTGCAACCAAAAAAAGAAGAAGCAAAACTATATCAAA
This sequence comes from Dryas octopetala, assembly GCF_963921425.1. Classification (NCBI taxonomy): domain Eukaryota; kingdom Viridiplantae; phylum Streptophyta; class Magnoliopsida; order Rosales; family Rosaceae; genus Dryas; species Dryas octopetala. The sequence goes on along the minus strand of NC_141374.1, from coordinate 10,677,380 downwards.
AAACCTACTTCAAATTGGTCAATGCTGCTCAGATTCATACTGGGGACTTGTCACATTCTGTGTTTGGTAGTAACAAAGAATAATCAGCTTCATCAAAATCTTGTTCACCATCATCACCACCATCAATAGTGACAGTTCCTGTAAGCTCCTTGGCTCTCTGGACTTGAAGTTCCCAATTGGTTCTTGCCAAAACAAACAACATGGTCACAACACATGAGCCCTGGGCTGCCATAAGACCCAACCAGAGCCCTCTGAAATCAAACCCTGCAAAGAAACTCAACCACACTGCAACAGGCATTCCCACAAGATAGAAGCAACCCAAGTTTATGTTTGCACCCAATTTAGGCCTTGCAGTTCCCCTCAAAACCCCACAACCTGTTGTTTGTGGACAGTTCCCAAGCTCACAGAGTCCAATAATTGGCAGCACCATTGAAGTTAAAGCAATGATCTCTGTGTCTTGGGTGAACATGCTGGCCCAAATGTTCCTCACTGTTACAGCAAATAACAATGCTGAAAATCCCAATATGAAGCTATAAGAGATGCCAACAATTGCAGCAAGTTTTGCTCTTTCGGGCCGGTTAGCACCAAGCTCATTTCCCACCCTTGTTGACACACCAAAGCTTAGAGAAGATGGGAAAATGTATATCAAAGCTGTGGTTTGGATCAGAACTCCCATTGAAGCAACTGTTGCTTGAGGGTTAAGTAACAACCCACAAAGCAAAATCATGATCTCATACCACCACCACTCTAAACAAACCGAAATGCAGCTTGGAATCGCCAAATTCAGAAGGTTTTTCCACCCTTTGAAGCACTCCATGGAAAGACCACCCCAAGTTTTCTTGTACACGCCGGAGATAGCAATGTAAACGATCAACAATCCTACAAGATTGATGTTAGTCCAAACCCCGCTTAACGCGACGCCTTTGATCCCAAGATCAAGCACAGAAACAAGAAGATAATTGATGGGAATGTGGAGAAGAATAGCCAGAGTTGCACAGCAAGTCAGAGGCACAGTTATGGATTGAGTTCGAAGATAAATGCGAAGAGGGTGCAAAAGACTCTGTGCAATGAGGTCAGGAAGAGAATAAAGAATGTAAGATTGAGCTTGAGTTGCAATCTCATCTTGTTGGCTGCAATAAATCAAGATTTTCTTCATGTTGAACCACAGAAATGCTATGGGAATTGAAGTTAGGAAGAGAAGAATCACTGTTCTCTGCAGAGTGAGGCCAAGAAGTTTGTATCTTTTTGCCCCAAAAGCTTGGCCGCAAATGGGTTCCATCCCCATAGCAAGGCCTGAGAGAACAGAGTACCCTGTTATGTTGGCAAAGCCAATGGCAAGTGAACCACCAGCCAAGGCAAGCTCGCCAAGGCGGCCGAGGAAGAGCATGGAGATCATGGAGCGTGAATAGAGTAAAAGGGCTGTTAGTACCATTGGAAATGATATGCTGGCTATGCATTTGGCTTCATTGAGAGCAAGAGAGAGATGGGCCTTTTGGGGATTATGGTTTTGATGCTCAAGTGCAGTTGAGCTGCATTTACAGGACAGAGGAGAAGAGTCTAACTGGTGCATAGTTTGTGAGAGAGAGAGAGAGAGAGAGAGAGAGAGAGGTGGTTCACTTGGGGTTCTGTGTAGAAGGGTGTAGTGGGATTTAAAGGGGTTTTTAGAATGAGGGAATTGGCAAAAAAATTTGACTTTTCCTGGACGGCCAATGTGGGATATGGTGACTTTGGAGCAAAATTACAAGTTTACAACTGGAATTCTTGGGCGTTCAGGCGTCTTTTTATGACCAAGTATTACACTCTGATCACTGTTGGGGCCTGCAGGCTCAATTGAGATGGATATATATGCAGTTTCTGTTGCACTTTCAAATGGACCAAACAATGGGGCACAAATACATACCATATCAACTGAATCTCATAGTCTTAATTAAAGGCTTAGGTCGGTTTGGTATCTTCTTCGAAAACTGACTGTTTTTTTTTTGTTTTCAGCTATGATATTTCCAGATGAAATAAGAAATAACATTTTTTAACACAGTTTTAGAATAGATTACCATACGCCTCTTAATTATTTAATTTATTACGAGTCAAAATGAATTACCATAAAGTATTGTATTTTATGAATCATTAATGGTGCTGTTTAAAGGCATGAAGAACGTTTCTGCCTGTGGATCCCTTTTGGTCAAGACAAAATGAGGGTCGGACGGTTTTTTCTTCCTTTTTTTAAACAGATGGCTTGACTTAATTGAGGACCATATATCTAGCTTTGTAATTTAGTAGGGATAGGAATTAAAAAAAAAATTCAATGAGGTAAGATTTGAAACCCACTTTGTTTAAGATCTCATTTAACAAAAAATATTGATAATTAAAGTGTTTTTTTAATAATAATTGAATTGTATTTTCATTAACTTTGAAATTTGGTGTTCAAAACTCAAGATAAAATTATTTGTACCGTTCGTTTTTTCATTAAGATGGACTTACGTGGAATTTACCTAAGAAAAGTAGGTTTCACCTCTTTGATAGATGTGATCAATAATTAATAATATTATTAAATAGTCAAGAACTATTTAAATGCATGCAACAATCTCGTGAAATTAGGGATATTTACATTAATGCATGTCAAACGGCCTAACACGAAAAAACATAATTCATGCGGTCCAGTTGACTTACAATGTTGTAAATGTTGCTCAGTTATAGCTATGACTATTGTTCAATTACATATTGCAATCACATTAATCTGATAATTATGCAAATTTCTTTCTATTGCATGTAGAGGTGTACATCAGGCCAAGCCGGGCCGGGTTGGGCACGAACACGGCCTGTTTAAAGTTGGCCAGGTTGGGCCAAGCCGAGCCTGTCCCGTGCTTAGCCTTTAAGTGGGCTGAGCCGAGCCCGGCTCGTACTTATGGGCCGAGTTGGGCTAAGGTTTTTATATTAGTTTCTCAATTATTTTTTTAAAATTTAAAGACTAATATTTAGTTTCACAAATAAAACAAATTTCCATAAAACTAAAGTACAATTATATATTCAATTAAAAACTTATTTCTTATTCATTTCTATTTTTTAAATTTATATTGACATTGTTGATTAATTTTAAAAATTAAGTATTTGAATTATTAAATAATAAAATAAACTTAAATTAATTAATCGGGCCGGCCCTCCCGGCACCGGCACGAGCCTGACACAACTCATTATGGGATGGGCCATGGGTCGGGCTAGACTTAAAGTTTAAAATAATTGAATCGACTCGACCTGGCCCGATTATTAAATGGGCTGATCTGTTGTACACCTCTAATTGTATGTTATATACAAAAATGTAATATATTAATATAAAATTTTAATATACGTAGATTAACAGAAGTCTAAGAAAAAAAAAAATATGTACTCTAACGTACCTTATGATTATAACTGCTTAATTAGGTCACATTCAGTTTAGTAACATAAACTTGCATTGGAACACCCAACTTAAGATCGGAACCAAAAAAATTAAAAAATTAAGTTACCAGTCATTTTTTTTGGGTTGGAATTAAGTTACTAATCTGGTAAATGAAAAGGGATGTTACTAGTCAATCAGAGAAAAAGATGTTATGAAAGCATAGTAATAAATCTTTTTGTTTGGGGTTCAATGGCTACGGTACATATATGGTAAACCCATCCTTTCCATAAGACACTACTTGGCTATAAAAGCCAATGTATTTTTCTTTACTAATTGGTAGATTTTAGTCATTTTTAATTTTTAAATTTTTCTTCTAATTAATAGACAAACACCTCATTGAGATTGTTTTTTTAATAAGATGTTTGTGCATTGTTTTTTTGTTTACATTGTAAGGTATCGAATCACTGAAAAATTATATACTAACAAGTTTTAGCAACTGATTAATTATATTGAAAATTCTTTCCAAGAAGTTAATATATATATATATGTTTTATTTATTTATCAATTATTTTTTTGGACAGAATTTTTTTAACAATGATATATATATTGTTTATTACAAGCAGGCTTGAACTTATAGGATTTCAACTCACAGTTGACCCGGGTGATCCATCCCATGCCACTTGTGCTGATTAAGGCTCATCGACTTATCAATTATTAAAAAAAACAAATCAGGATAACGGGGTGGTAAGTGCCTTCTCAAGGAAAATTTTGGCTTCATGCACCACCCCTTTCGGTGAGAATTTTATTGAATTTTATGTAAAACATGCTTTCACATGACTCTAGCTCATGAGTAAATCTGAAAACAAATTTTTGTCATTATGTTATTTTAAAAAGCAAGAAAAACACTAACTTATTGATTCCTTTCTAATGTCTAATAAAACCCAAACCCATTTTGGCCCTCAAATAGTGTCCAAATTTTGGGATTGGGTATCAGCAACACCATAGTGCTGAGAGGCCCAAAATGAGTTTCAGTATTTTTCACCCATTTAAATTAAAAATAATTAGGCTTAGATTCTTTAGAAAAACAGTTTTTAGATGGAGACCGGGAATGTTTTAAAATTTATTAAAAAATTCTTTTAATTCATAAATAAAGTCCTTTAATTTATAAGATTTTTTTTAATTCATAATAAAGTATTTTTAATTTATAAGAAAATCTTTTTAATTCATAATAAAGTCCTCATCCGATTTGAAGAGTATTTCTTCTCCTAGGGTGTAGAGTGAGTTTTTTAGAGGCTGCATGCGCCCAAAATTCCGGAGTTAAAACCTAACATAAAATCGTCAAAAAAGAAAAATAAAAGGACTTGATTAAAAATCTTAAATTACTACCGATCTTAGTCTAAGAAAAACTTATAAAATGAACTGAATTTTAAGTCTCCTTTTAAATTATGCGTAAAATTGATTAAGTACTCGTTAATTTAAAGTTTATAAACTTTTATGATTATGAATATTATAACATATATTGTTAATATTTTAATTAGCTCTTCAAAATGACACTAATATTAATATATTAAAATGCATAAAAACGTTAAACACAATACAATTTATTTCATTTTACAATATATCATTTGTTTTTATTCGCACCAAGAATTGCATTTGGGGACCAAGTAAGACCTCTAACCATATTGAATTAATTTAAATTTGATGAAATTGTTGTGTAAAAGAGAGAAGAATGAGGTATATATAGAATTTTTGGGTACAAGACGTTAGGATTTTTCTAGACATTTTTCATATTTTTCAGACATTTTTTTTTTTCAGATTTTTTTTCCAATTTTTTATGATTTTTTATAAAAAAAATTACATATATTGCATGCAATCTGGGTCGTTGATTTGCAACGGCCCAAAAATCTGAGCCGCTGGATACATTAAAAAAAAGAGCCGTTGGTGCTTAATCTGAAGATGGGTGTCCAATCGCAATGGTCTACACATCTGGTGCGTTCGTTCATTTCATGCACGAGCTTTAGGTCTCCACGTCAGTGGGCTGGGGCCCACTCCTAGGCTTTTTCGGCTGCAGCTGTGATTCACTCTCCCCTGACGCACGCACGTGGTGGGCCCTGGGTTTGGGTTTTAGGTTTTGGCATTTTTTGGGTCTACAATTTTGGCCCGGTGGTGTTCAAAAAAACTCAATTAGAACCCAAAATAGGTTTTGGGTAACCTTTCTGGTGCCCATTGTAGAAGGCATAAGAAAATCAAGTCAAGCTCAAGCTACAACAAAACTTGGGTAGGCTTGGCTTGGCTAAAACAGTAAAACCACACGTGATGAGGAGAAACAAAGAAGTTTTGGAAAATTAACTACCTTTTTTTTTTCTTGCCTTACATAATGGGGAGTTCGAGTACTATACAATGAGGTTTGAGGATTACACTATGATTATATTTTATGATTCTAAGAAAAGAATTCATAGTATTTAATGGGTGCACAAAAATGAGAAAAAACTTTAGTGGGGAGTGCCCTGCCATGTCATCATGCTGAGTGGCAGGGAAGGCCAATTAAAACATGCCATTTGGCCATTTAATTCAGAATCAAATAATGATAACACTCATTCTCTCTTCTTTCTCTATTCTCCTTTGCCAATTTCGAATCTCTCATGGTGAAACTAGATAAATTAACGGATTCAATTATCATTCAAAGTTTGGGTTCTTTTAAGTTTTCTGTTTGTTAAAAAAAGTGATTAATGTCATTTTGCTCTCTAGACCATTATATTTGTATCAGTATTATCCTCAAATTTCTAATTTGAGAAATTAATGATTATAAGTATTTCAATTTTGTCGATTGAGATTATTCGTCAATTTATACATTTTTCATCCAAATTTCCATTTGCATAGTACTATGTGCTAATCAATGAATTATTGTGTGTAACCGTAATACCACGTGACATGATGACGTGATCTTACCAATTTACTCAAATTATAACACGTGTATAATAATTAATTTCTAAAACCTTAAAATCTAAGAAAAAACCCTTAAGATTATCCACGTATTATAATTTTAGTAAATTAATAATACCATATCATTATGCTACGTGATGTTATAGTCACATAAAATAATTTTTTTTGTGCTAATCACGTGGGGTCATTTTTTAAGACAAAATGATCTCTTCTATTTAAATCTTACTCTTTTTCCTTACGCACCCTTTTTTCTTCTTTTATTCATCATTAAATTTGGATCGATCATTCCTTCGTAAACGGAACTTTGTATATATTGAATCATATGTACGATTTAGAATCAATGATTCTCCGTTATTAATGATTGTTAATGGTAGGGCTAGTAGCTAGTAGCCACCTAAGAGAGCCTGATCCATGCTCTCCTTGACGACCGGACAAAGAAAAAAACAACTGGCATGGGTTCTAAACCCAAAGAAAAAATGTTATAATATGGAATTATATAAAAATATATGTATATATGGAAGTAGGCGAAGGCATGTCTTGGTGCACATGTTAGGTAGCTAGCTTGGGGGGTGCGGCCACATGACCAAAGGAAAAGCCTAGGCACTAGGCAGGCATGCAGGCATGCATGCGTGCGTTGCATGCCATTGGGACTGAACCATCCCAATTCGTATACGACTCTTGATTGGACACAAGTTCGAACATGGGAATAGTACCTTGGGTAAAAAAAAAAAATTGGCAGAGAATATGTAATACAAGAAAAGAAACAAACCGCCATCTTAGATATAGCCATATAGGTAGGTAGCAGATTGATTAATTGTTGCATGTGAACTCGATCACATTCTCTAGAAGAATCAAACAAAAGTTAAAATAATGTAATTTTGAGCATATATAAGTATAACCCAAAAAAAAAGGAAGTACATGGTTCAGTCTGGACACGTAATTCATCTGGCAACGTGTGATTGTACGTGGCTCTCCTTTACATATAAGCCACCAAATAGTGGATTGGAATATAGGATCATCTAATTATATTTTGTGTCGATTGATCTTGTGTTTATCAAATATGTCCTTTGTTTAAGGATTGACATGCAAAGACAGGTTCAAATTTATTTCATAGAGGAAATTATAAATTTGATCAACTTATTTTATACTTAGTTTAGTTTTAATCTACGATCTTTTTTAAGTTTAATTTTGGTCAACTTATTTTATACCTAGTTCAATTTGGTTCACAATATTTTTTAAGTTATAATTTTAAATCCGTTTGGTTGTGTTTTCTTCGATTATATTTTTATATGAACCAATTTGAATGATTAAAATTAAAGAGAATTGAATTTTGGTAAAGTTTGAAAATTTTGAAAATTTTTTATGAAAAATTGGTAGTTTCGGGTATCCTACTTTGGAGTCAATTATATTAAGTTTTAGAGCTTCGAATGATTTTTATATAGTTGTAAAGAGATGATACATAATTTTAAAACAAGTATATATTTGTTGAATTTGACTGAAATTTGATAGGATAAAAGGCGGGACAAATTTGAGAAAACAAATCTGAACATTTATTGAATAAGTTGAATAATTAGTGGACTAAAATAGAACTTAAAAAAGATCATGGACCAAAATTGAATTAGATATAAAATAAGTTGACCAAATCTATAATTTCCTCTTATTTCATATATAATATAGAATTTGACCATCTTAATCAATTTAATCATGCAAATTGCAGTAAGAGAAAATTCTTAATTAATTGGGAAGCATCCAAATGGTTGGACAAGTAGCTAGAAGTATGACGACATATATTTTACGTTGAACCAAAAAAGAGTTATGGCTTTCTCCATGGGATGGAAAAAGAACAATACTGGGTCACCCCTGGGGAGTACCTCAAAGTCATCTCACTCCCCCAAATTTTGATTTCGACAATGTCGACGCATAATCGGAAACGTTTACTTTTTAGATAACATAGTAAAGATCATCTTTGTACAAAATCAAATTAATCAGAAATCATTTAATTATATAACTGTTGTCAATTAAATAGAAAAAATAGATGGTTTTCAATTAAAAAGTGATTTTTTTACCAAACCATTGACTTTTTCTATTTAATTGACAACAGTAATATAACTACACGATTTCTGATTGATTTGATTTTTTGCAGAGATGATCTTTAATATGTTATCTAAAAAGTGAACGGTTCCGATTATGGGCTGACATTGCCGAAATCAGAATTTGGGAGGAGGGGTGGGGTGACCCAAGTATTATTCATGGAAAAATGAGCTAGCTCGATCATCAACTAGCTAGTTAGGTATGTACGTTAAAAGTAAGAAAAAGTCTCAAATAAAGTAGAATCAGTCGTATCATGTGTATAATAAGATCATTCAATAGTACAATGTTATTTGTTCTATTTATTTTACAATATTTTACTTAAAATAAGAACACAGGCCAATATATGAATAAAACTCTTAATCACCATGCATGTGACATGACTACCCACATGCTAATATTTGTATTATTTTAAAACTATAAATTTATTTAAAATAAAATATTTGCTAGTATATGAATGGAAGTCTCACCGTACAAGCATGTGATACAATTGTCACTAAAGAATTTCTCACAAAGTAAACATAACCCAATTATTGGCAATTAATTTGAGCCATTCAGGCCATGACATGTATGCATGCATGGAGACAATTCTTCACAGCACATGAATGAACGTATACGATTGGAAAGGTATGCTAGTGGATAGAGATGAGCTTCTAGAAACCGTAATTTGCACTCTGGCTGGGTTTAATATGTGGAATTTTCTCAGTGACCGACTCTTTCGGTCTTCTTGTCATGAACAGGCCATAGTCTAATGAAAATTTGTTCAGGAAAATTGAAAGGGAAATTTTCTGCAATCATCAATGACCATTTTGGTACGTAGCACTACTTAACACTGCAACAACTGTTACCATCAAATAATGTTCAACTTCTAGAACTGAATCTAAATGCCAAATAAGACTTATATATATATATATATATAGGTACGTACAGCACTATAATTGGCTGATATTGATATACAAGTAGTAATTTTAATCCCCTCACAATTTTTTCATACATACAAGAGTATACGATTACAAGAGTACTATTAACGCCTATTAACCCCATTAATAGTTAAATAATTATAATATCATAAATTTTAAAATTAAATAAAAAATCATCATAAGGAAGGCCATTAGAGGTATAATATATATATATTACAAAGAAATTTTAATCCAGCTAGATACCCTAAGCATCGTTCTAAGTATGAGATGGGATTAATGAATGTTAAATATTTCAGATCATTATTTATAATAAGTAATATACACATACAATGTCATGCATATCTAGAGTGTTAAATAACTTGGGCTTCACTAATTGCCAATTGATCGATCTTTTAATATTTTTATTCATAATATTTTAAGAAATCTTAAATACAAATCTCAATCGTCATCCAAATAAATAAAAGGGCAATGCTAGAGTGCCCTAATGACATGGAATTTCTTTGTCAATTAAATTATTTAATAATATATGCCACATAAGCTTTTAAAAATACTAATATAACCTTGTTTAAAATTCTACAAAACATTAATTAAAGTATAGATTGACTAGCTTAGATGAGGCCACCAAATTTTATTGCTATGAACAATTTGGTTGAATTTTGAAGAAAAATTAAAGATTTTTTGGAGGTTGAAGATGGAGAATGATAAATAAAAATAAGATATATAATAATAATATTAATTAAGTACTAATTTCAACCATTTGATTTAATTTGGACAAGAATGTCTTTTAATAATAAAGATAGTAATCTGATGTGGCAAATAACTAGTGATATGAGCAAAATAATTTTGTCACATCAGATTAGGTACATATGTCTTATATTTGCCATATTAAAAATCTTTTCCCTAAATAAAAACATAATAAATTGGTCCCTCCGATACATACACATCAAGTCATCGATCAACCTATCTAGGGCTAAGTGACAGTTTGGAGGTAAAAAGCTACTCCAAATCAATTAATTCAACTAAGAAATTGAAATAAAAACAAACAATAAGCTTTTTAACGCAATTAATCTCCAACATTAGGGTTAAATACAAAAATGGTCCACAAACTTTATAATGAGTCTCAATTTAATCCACTAACTATAAAAAGTGTCAATTTGGTCCACAAACTTTCCAAGTTGTACCAAACCAGTACAAACGCTAACTTTTATCAGAAAATTAACGAAATTGGTCACATGAAAATGTGATGAACGGACGAAAATGCCTCTGAAAATGTGGTCACTTGTTGTGCACATGACCAGTTTTCGTTAAATTTTTCGATGGAAGTTAACGTTTGTACTGCTTTGATACAACTTACAAAGTTCGTGGACCAAATTGACACTTTTTATAGATAGTGGACCAAATTGAGATTCACTGTAAAGTTCGTGGACCATTTTTGTATTTAACCCCCAACATTATTAACAATTTAGCAATCTTGTAGATAAAAACTTCCAAAAACAAACCCAATATCCAAAAACATTCACAAACTGATATCAAACCTAAACCTAGACAAAAATAAAATAAAATAAAACTAAGACAAAGCAACACTTGAAGTTTAGACTATCTCTCTTCCCTTGCCCATGGCTATGCCTTCATCTTCGGTGACGAACTTCTTCCAATATGAGTGGTCCTTCCACACACTGTTCATTTCTTCAATTGGGACCCCTTTAGTTTCTGGCAACAACTTGTAGATGAAGTAGCTCATCACGAACAGAAAGAATGAAAAGAAGAAGAACAAGAAAAACTTCAAGTGGCAAAGCATTGATGTGAAGACTTGGGCTATTAAGAAGGTGAAGATCATGTTGACAGAGACATTGATAGATTGAGCAGCTGAGCGTACTTCGAGTGGGAAGATCTCACTGGGTACCAACCATCCTAGAGGTCCCCAAGACCAAGCAAATCCAGCAACATATACACAGATCATGAACACCAAAACAATAGCATACCACTGGGGCAATACACCAGGGTTCCCACTCAATCCAAATTTAAGCGCCACTGCAATTCCAATAATAATCTATACAAAACACACATACACACATACACATACACACAATTAATTAGTATAAAATTAAGAAAAGAAGAGCACAAAGTAATTAGTGTTGAGATTTGAGAAATTAGCAAAGAAAATCAAAGAGAGAGGAAGGGAATATTTTGTAAATTGCTGGAGCTCACGCCAAAAGCTCTGGAGCAGTATATTCATATATATCTATTCAGCAGTACAATGAATGTGGGCCTTTTGGCTGTTTCAACAGAAATGTGGAGGAGAGCCTATAACCTCTACCTCACCAAAGAAGCAATGCCCTATAAGACACTGCCATCTGTCCAATTGACAGCTATATTCACTAACAGTTTAATTAAAACTATTCTATACATTTAAGTAACTAATTCATACCAAAACTGAATTAGGACATTAGTTAGGAGCCTTAATTCTAACACCCCCTTCTAAGGCCCTAACTGATATAACTCCCAGCTTGTCCCTCAAGTAGCAGAAACGATCCTTAGCCAATGCTTTTGTGAAGATGTCAGCTAGTTGTTCTTCACTCTTGCAGTACAACAGCTCAATTGTCCCCTCTTGAATTGCATCACGAATGAAGTGAAATTTCCTTTTGATATGCTTGGACCTTTGGTGGAAGACAGGATTTTTTGCCATTGCTATTGCAGAGGTGTTGTCACATAACAAAACAGTAGGTTCCAGTTGTTCTTCCCCAAAGTCCTGTAGAACAAATCTCAACCAAACAGCTTGAGTGGTGGCTTCTGAGGCACTCATGTACTCAGCCTCAGCTGTTGAGAGAGCCACACTCTGTTGTTTCACTGATGCCCAAGAGAAAACCCCACTGCCAAAAGAGAAAGCATAGCCTGAGGTGGATTTCATGTCATCTTCATCCCCTCCCCAGTCACTATCACAATAACCAATCAAAACTGCAGAACTACCTTTCTCATATCTGATTCCATAGTCTATTGTTCCTTGTATGTATCTGAGAACTCTCCTGGCAGTACCATAGTGCTTAGAGGTAGGACAATGCATAAATCTAGCCAACAAACTAGCAGCATACATTATGTCTGGTCTAGTAGCTGTTAGATACAGTAGGCTGCCCACCATTTTCCTATACAATTCTTCATTTGCAGGTGCACTTTCATCCTCCTTTTTCAGTTTATCAGTTGCAGCTAAGGGAGTAGTTACTGGATTGCAGTTCTTCAGCCCAAACTTCTCTAATAAGCACAATGCATATTTCTTTTGGTGCACAAAGATACCCCCTTCTTGCTGAATTACTCCCATGCCAAGAAAATGATGCAGCAAGCCTAGATCAGTCATCTCATATTTCATCATCATTTCCTTCTTAAATTCTTCTATCATCTTCTCACAGCTTCCTGTATAGATAATGTCATCAACATAGATTGACACTATCAGAGTTTCTTGGTCCCCTTTGTTTTTCACATACAGGGTAGCCTCACTTGGGCTCTTCTCAAAACCACACTGACTCAAGTAGGAGTCAATGTTTCCATACCAGGCCCTTGGGGCTTGCTTCAGCCCATAAAGAGCTTTTCTCAACCTGTACACTTTACTCTCTTCACCTTTCACAATAAAACCTTCTGGCTGGTCAACATAGACTTCTTCTTCTAGAATTCCATTTAGAAACGCAGACTTAACATCAAGTTGATAGAGTTTCCAGCCCCTTTGAGCAGCCAAAGCAATCAAGGTTCGAATTGTGTCAAGCCTTGCCACAGGGGCAAAGGTCTCATTGAAGTCTACCCCTGGTTTTTGAGTGTAGCCTTTAGCTACCAGCCTTGCTTTGTGTTTCTGGATAGTGCCATCAAGGTTCAGCTTGGTCTTGAAGATCCATTTGACCCCCACAATAGGTTTCTCACTCGGTCTGCTAACCAACTCCCAAGTTTGATTTTTCTCTATCATTGCAATCTCATCCTCCATTGCCTTTTGCCAAGCCTGATCGGCAGCAGCTTCTCTGAAGTTTTCTGGTTCGATGACACTCACCATACATTGTGCAAAAACATCATTGAGATCTCTCCATTTTCTGGGAGTGAAGTCATAGGTTTCTGACAACTTTATGCCTCCTTCAGATTCAGTTGCAGGTGAAACAGTCCTTTGTCTTCCATTTTCATTTGGAGCTATCACACTTTGTGAGTTTGAGTCAGTCAAGTCTTCATTTAGCCTATGACTGGAACATGGAGTAGACAGAAAAGGAGTTGCAGGCACATCTTCTATTTCAGTAGTAGATTCATCTTGTTTGTTGTTCCAAGGAGCATTCACATACAGTGTTTGCCTAGTTTCCCAGTTCCACATTGCATCCTCATCAAATATAACACTTCTTGAAACAACCACCTTGTCGCTTCTCAAGTCAAAGACCCTATAGCCTTTCTCCCTTGTTCCATATCCTACAAATACACCTTGCTGTCCAGTTTCATCCAATTTCTGTCTCAATTGTGCTGGAATGTGAAAGTAGCAAATTGAGCCAAATACCCTTAAGTGCTTTACTCCAGGTTTCCTTCCACTAAACTCTTCGAATGGGGTTTTATTTTCCAAGGCATGTGTAGGGCATCTGTTAAGGAGATACACAGCTGTGTTAACAGCTTCACCCCAAAACCTTTGAGGCATCTTCTTCTCCAAAAGCATAGTTCTAGCCATTTCCATTATGGTTCTGTTCTTCCTCTCAGCAACACCATTTTGCTGAGGAGAATAGGCCACTGTTAACTGCTTTTCAATTCCAAAAGTTTCACAAAACCTCTCAAATTCATGTGATGTATACTCTCCACCCCTGTCACTCCTTAGTTTCTTCAATTTGTAGCCACTTTGCAGTTCCACCATGGCTTTGAATTTCTTGAATATAGAGAACACATCAGACTTGAGTCTAAGGAAATAAACCCAACACATCCTTGTCTTGTCATCAATAAATGTAAGGAAATACCTATTACCTCCAAAGGTTTCAACCATGGGACCACATACATCTGTGTGTACTAAATCTAGTGGATTTTCAGCCCTTCTCACCTTGGTTCTATCAAAAACTTCCCTGTGTAATTTTCCAGTGGCACACCCTTCACACACATGAGCACACTCCATGAGACTTGGCAGACCATACACCATTTCCTTCTCTTGAAGTAGCCTTAAGCTATCAAAGTTCAAATGGCCAAACCGCCTATGCCACTTCCAAGATGAGTCAGCACAAGTAGCCTTGTTAGCCATAATTGGATTCACATTCTCAAATGTAAAAGGAAAACATCGATTCCCTTTCATTTGAATGGTGGCAATAGGTTCTTGGAGTGTTTTGTCTTCATATATACATGCTGTAAAATCACCAAATACAATCCAATATCCATGCTCCACCATCTGTCCTACACTCAGAAGGTTCTCATCTAGCCCTGGCACCACCATCACTTCTGGTATATATCTTGTGCCCCTTTTGGTCTTCACTACAAGAGTACCCTTTCCAGCTGATTGCACAAGTTCTCCTGTCCCCATTTTAATTTTGCACCTCACAGTCCTATCGATGTTGATAAGCAAGTCTTCACAGCCGGTCATGTGATTGCTACAACCACTGTCCAAATACCACACATCATTACTCCTCTGCACAGAAGCAACATGACAAGCATAAAACATTGTAGCTGTCTCCTGTGTTTGATTGGCATAATTAGCCACTGGACCCTTCTTGTTTGGCTGATGACAATCCTTCATAACATGACCAAACTTATCACAATTATAACACTTAACTTTTCCTTTAAACCAGCATTCACCAAGATGAGATTTATCACAGATTTTGCATCTTTGTTTCCCTGTGTCAGCACCATTTCCTTGCTTCATTGTATTCTGAGGTTTCGATTCCCATTTTCTAGATTTTCCCTTCCAGTTCTTCTGCCCCTTCTTTACACCATCAGGAGTGAACACTCTATTTTGTGTAGACTGAGTTTTGGGAGAAAAACTCATGCTAGCAAGTGCCCTTTCAGAGTCCATAGCCTCCTCCTCATGTCTTATTAACCTCAGTTCATAACTCTTTAGAGAACTAGCAACCTCATGCACTGATACAGTACGCAAATCCACAGTTCTTTCAATTATCACACACATCGGGTCATACACTTTGGTCAGGCTAATTAAAACTTTCTGAACCATTCTCTCATTTGTTAAATTTTCACCATATTTTTCCATTTGATTTGTTAAATCAAAAAATCTGGAGAAATATGCAGGTAGAGTTTCATTTTCCCTCATTCTCATATACTCAAATTCACGACGTAGACCCTGTAATTTTACTGACCTTGCCTGTTCATCTCCATGGTATTCTTCCTGAAGTAGATCCCAAGCTCCCTTCGCAGTGGTTTGATTCACAATTCGAGGAAATATTTCCTTTGTGACTGCTCCCTGGATGATGCCCAGTGCTTTGGCGTCTTTCATGAGCAGCCCCTCCATGACGGCATCGACCTCTTCTTCATCGTCAACGCCAACTGGTTCTCCTTCCTTCTTTGTTTTCTTTTTCTTTGATTCTGGAACAGTAATCCCTTTCTCTACAATTTTCCAGATCCCATAAGACTTGAAAATTGTAATCATCCTTACCTTCCAGAACTCATACTCTGTTCCATCAAAGATGGGAGCCCGTAGCTCACCACCTGATTCGCCCATTGCAGAAACAAAATGTTTCTTCGTTAAATTTCTCTCAAGGATTCACACAGAAGCAACACCCAGCTCAGATTGAACCTGGCTGCTCTGATACCATGTTGAGATTTGAGAAATTAGCAAAGAAAATCAAAGAGAGAGGAAGGGAATATTTTGTAAATTGCTGGAGCTCACGCCAAAAGCTCTGGAGCAGTATATTCATATATATCTATTCAGCAGTACAATGAATGTGGGCCTTTTGGCTGTTTCAACAGAAATGTGGAGGAGAGCCTATAACCTCTACCTCACCAAAGAAGCAATGCCCTATAAGACACTGCCATCTGTCCAATTGACAGCTATATTCACTAACAGTTTAATTAAAACTATTCTATACATTTAAGTAACTAATTCATACCAAAACTGAATTAGGACATTAGTTAGGAGCCTTAATTCTAACAATTAGGAATAATTTTTTATTTTGTGTACCTGGGAGATGAACATCTGACCACCACCCTCTAAGAAAAGGATCCTCCTTCCAAACTTATCAACAGTGTAGATTGAAACAAGGGTTGCAAGAGCATTAACAAGATTAGTGATCACGGCTGACAAGAGAGAAGCACTGCCTCCAAAACCCAATGTTTTGAACAATACCGGGGCATAGAATGTGATCACATTCATGCCTGTGAGTTGCTGGAAGGCAGGAATGGCAAAGGCGAATACGAGTTGGGGTATGTATTTCTTTGTAAACAAAGTCCTCCATGGGTGTGCAACCAACTTGGATTCTTCACTGGCTTTTACTAAATCGTCAAACTCTTCCTTAACCTCAGCTTCAGAAACGCCACGGATTTGAATAAGTTGAGCTTTGGCTTGGTTTTTCTTTCCACGCTCAATCAAAGAGTTTGGTGTGTCGGGAAGAAATAATGAGCCAATCATGATTATTAGAGCAGGAACTGCAGCACCTCCCAAACTCAAACGCCACCCCCAACCACCTTTCAACTCAGCGAAGAAATAGTTCATTATACCAGCAGCAAGGATTCCAATAGTGATTGACAATTGGAACATCATGTTGAGAGCACCACGATATTTATAAGGAGCCATCTCAGAGAGGTAGATTGGCACAGACTGCATCCATATAAAGAATGAAAAAGATTATGATAATTATTTAGAAACGAAAAGAAAAAAAATATATATTAATTATATATTTAATTATGTGTCTACCTGATTGGCAAATCCAATACCAAAACCAAGAAAAAGGCGACCAAAGATGAGCATCCAAACTGATACAGCGAAGGCATTGAGGAGTGCACCACATAAGAAGAGAAATCCACCAAAGAACATTGTAATCTTCCTACCCAAATTTCTGGTTATAAGTGATGCAACGAGGCATGAAATCAGAGCAGCCACATATAACGACGACGTGAAGAGCGTCAGCATTTGGCTGTTGAATGTGCAGTACTGATCATCAGAAGGTGAAATTGAGGACTCTTTCTTGTAAACAGATGGGAAGAACTGTTTCAAGAACGAGTCCATTGATGTCACTCCACCTACATAAGAAAAAAAAAAAATATAGAAAGCATTAGAAACCCCAAAATTAAAGAACAGATCGATTAATTAATTAATTGATGCACAAATAAATAAACCGTACGTACGTATACTCTGTAATCATGATATACAAAATATTGAACTTGAAATATATATATATATATATATATATATAAAAGACTTGGGTTATGTTATAAAGAATTTATATACCTGAAACCCCAAGATCGTAGCCAAAGATTAAACCCCCAGTAGCAGCAATCATACACGTGATCAAAACCCTAGGAGTGAGTTTACCAGGATATTCTTTCACACCACTCGATGAAACGAAACCACCCCCAGCCATTGTTCCCCTCTTTCACTCTCTTACTCTAAAATCAATAAAGAAAACAAACTCGAAGAATAGAAGCGTACAATGCTGCTAAAATATTTATGGAAGTGTTAGACGAGAAGATATTAATTTATAGAGGAAACCTGCTGTACCTGCGAGGAATACTTGTACAAAAATTTGGATTAATTAACTTAATCTTTATCCAAATCTAAAAAGGATTTAGAAATCAGACAAAAGAGGGAGAGCATAGCACAAGAACTTAATCTTATATAAATCTTATCCCCATATTAATTAATTCATATATATATAGATATATATATATATACAGACTCCTTTTATTAAGCTATACCCTATTGGGGCCCACAAGAGTCGTTTTGTGTCGATCCGAACCGTTCAATTTTTACATCTCCATTGATAGATCATCTTTGCAAAATAAAGAATTTATTGTTTTATATATAGCTTGTTTAGTTCTTAGTAAAATAGGTCACAAAACTCACTGGTAATCACGTATAGTTCTTTGCTCATGAAACACATGCAGTCTCATAATTTTTAATTACCTTATGTAAACTTCAATCTTTGTATTTTATCCAGTCTTCTACAATTGTAATAGAATTAGTCTTGTACTTGTACTAATAGGATTATATCTGTTAATTAACAAACACTATATAAATACAAAAACTAGTACGATATGGAGCGCCAAGTGTCAAATAATTGGGAATAGTACGATATATATTTCAGCATCCCAAGTGACAGTGTGAATTACAAAAACTACTACTCCAAATTAATTTAACTCGGTAATTGAAATAAGAAATAAGCTTTAACGCAATCAGTCACCAATATTATTCACAAATCAAAAATCTTAAGAGCTAGCAAAAAGAAACATTAACCAAACAGGAATTAAACCTAAACGTTCACAAAAATAGAAATTGAAAAAAAAAAAAAAAACCTAGGAATTAAAAAGCAACAAAGGTTAGACACTATGGCCTGTCTTGGCCATGTCTATGCCTTCATCATCTTGATTGACAAACTTCTTCCAATATGGATGTTTCTTCCACACATTGTGCATTTCCTCAATTGGGACCCCTTTCGTTTCTGGCAACAACTTGTAGATGAAGATGTTCATTACCACCACCCAGAATGAAAAGAAGAAAAACAAGCCGAACTTCAAGTGGCAAAGCATTGATGTGAAGACTTGGGCTATGGCGAAGGTGAAGATCATGTTGACAGAGACATTGATAGACTGAGCAGCTGAGCGTACCTCGAGTGGGAAGATCTCACTGGGCACCAACCATCCTAGAGGTCCCCAAGACCAAGCAAATCCAGCAACATATACACAGATAAAACCCACCAAACCCCACGCAAACCACGTGGGCAATACACCAGGGTTACCACTTAACCCAAATTTCCACGCCATTGCAGCTCCAACAATGACCTATGACAAGAAAAAAACACACATACACAGTTTAATATAGAATAAAGATAATAAAAGCACACAAATTTGGTCGAAAGGGAATTTTTTGTTTAATTTTGTGTACCTGGGTGATGAACATTTGAATTCCACCCTCTATAAAAAGGACCCTCCTTCCAAACTTATCGACAGTAAGAATCGAAACAAAGGTTGCGAGAGCATTAACAAGATTAGTGATGACAGCCGACATGAGAGAAGCACTACTTCCAAAACCAACTGTTTTGAACAAGACTGGAGCATAAAATGTGATAACATTCATGCCTGTGAGTTGCTGGAAGGCAGGAATGCCAATAGCGAATACGAGTTGGGGTCTGTATTTCCTTTTTAACAAAGTGCGCCATGGGTGTTTGACCTTCTTGGATGCCTCACTGGCTGCTACTAAATCATTAAACTCGTCATCAACATTATCAATGCCACGGATTCGAAGAAGTTGAGCTTTGGCCTCCTCATGCTTTCCGCGCTCAACCAAAGAGTTTGGTGTCTCGGGGAGGACGAATGCCCCGAGTATGATGATTATGGCAGGGATTGCAGCACCTCCCAAACTCAAACGCCAGCCCCAACCACCTTTTATCTCAGCAAAGAAGTAGTTCATTATACCAGCAGCAAGGATTCCAATAGTGATTGACAATTGGAACATCATGTTGAGAGCACCACGATATTTATAAGGAGCCATCTCAGAGAGATAGATCGGCACAGACTGCAGCATACAAAGAATGAAAAGGGATTAGATTCAGATAGGTCGACTTAGCCAAATTGAAGACCGAAAAGCTCAAAATGTATACCTGATTGGCCATTCCAATACCAAAACCAAGTAATATCCGACCAAGAATGAGCATCGAAACATACTTAGCGAAAGCATTGACGAGTGCACCACATAGGAAAAGAACCCCACCAGAGAGCATTGTAACTCTCCTACCCAACGCTCTGGTTATAGCTGATGCAAAAAGGCATGAAACCAGAGCAGCCACATATAGTGACGAAGTGAAGAGTGTCAGGGTCTGGCTGTCAAATTTGCAGTACTGATCATCAGAGGGCGAGATTGAGGACTCTTTCTTGTAAACAGATGGAAAAAACTGTTTCAAGAAAGAATCCATGGATGTCACTCCACCTGTTGTAATCACCAAAAACCAAATTAATAACAATATTTATGGATATATATATATGAAAGAAAAAACCAAGAATTATGTATAGAAATATACCTTTTTATTTTTTTTTATTGTGTGCTGTGACAATATATCCCTTTTTGGGAATCACTTGATTCAACAGAAATCAATGAAAATGCCCTTTATCATATTTGGACCTAACACTACATGCAGGAGTACCATCGTGTTTGGCAGTGTTGGGTCCAAATATCATAAATAATTCATATATAACAATGGAAAAAAGAAAACGAAATGATATTGGATTCATAGGTCAAGATTATTTCAATTAACATTTATGTTTTAAAAGTATCAGATTGATGCAGATAGATATAAACCGTACAAATTGTGGTTAATATATATAAATATGCTTTATAATGCATGCGCATGCTCTTGAGGAAATTAAACTACATATGTATAAATAAGATTTAGGTTCAAATTAAGAATTTATATACCTGACACTCCAAGATCGTACCCAAAAATCAAACCTCCAGTAGCAGCAATGAGACATGTCATAAGAACCCTAGCGGTGAGTTTACCGGGATATTCTTTTCCACCACTTGATGGAGCTATACCACCCCCAGCCATGGCTCTCGATCACTCTCTTACTCACAAATCAATAAAAGATAACAAGTTGGAAGAAACCGAGCGTAGAATGCTATTCGAAACTATGGAATTGTAAAATGTTGATAACAAATGTTAATTTATAGAGGAAACGAGAACTACTTGGATAGTGAAGATTTATCCTTAATTACCTTAATCTTATCAAATTTAGATAATGATTTAGTGGTAAACTGAATCTTAACTGTTTGATTTTGCTGGTAGAGTTTGACTACAACTTTGACTCTCTCACTCCCATCAAGTTTAATCTCATCTAATTAACCGTACATCACCAAAATAGTATAATCAAAAAGTTTCTTGCATGTGATTATCCTTAGATATTTATTAACCCAGTTGCATTAATAATAAGTTTATGGATTAATACGTACTGAAAATAATATAAATTTGCTAAATATTAAGCATTGTGGACCTACTCCATTAATTTAGTGTGAATTAGCAGCTAATTAATTACTAAGACATAAAAGCTAGAAGAGTTTTGATAATTTTTTATAATGAATTATAAAGAAATTAAACTCTCTATATTACTGATCGAGCATTCGAGCCTACTTTTTTTATATAATGGATAAAAGGAACCACTGTATGTATCCTTAAGTGATCGATTAAGATATAATGGATTTCAAATAACACTTTTTGCTTTGGATAATTAAAGGGAAATAATCCGCATGATCTGAAGTAGCTAGTCAAGTTTATTTGAAATTGACTAAAAACATAACAAGTTCAAATATTTCCGGTGTTCAACAATAATAAAAATAAAAATAAACATTCAAATTCAAATCCTTATTATTTCAAATTTTTCGGTGTTCAAATGAATTCTACAGTATATAAACTACACTCTTTTCTTTTCATGAAAAAAGAAAAACTACTCTATCTCTTTGAACTTCAGCCCGCCCCAATACCAGAAAAATAAATTAATATATATACTAAACTCTATACAGTAGAATGACTAGAAAGAGGGACTACTTATGAGAGACTATTTTTATTAAAAGTTATTAGGTTAATCTAATGACACATATTTAACCTCACACATACTTATCTATTTACCTAATAATTCATTTTAAATTACTAACCTTAAATAAAAAAGGCCACCTAAACCCATTTTATTTATCGTCTCGTTTTTTACCTTATTCGTTGACGGATTCATCTCATACTCTCTTATTGTGTAGAATATAACTTGTAAAGGCTACATGTTTTATTTTAACTTTAGATAAACCAATTAATTAAGTGCCATTTGATTAAGACTTTAAATAAAAAGTTTTGTTTGTCATTTTAGAGAGGTACGTTTTAAAGTACATCAGAGATGTTCAATAAATTAACCTACTTAAACATCAGTTTTACAGTGGCAGATCCTCCTTGTTCCCTATAATAATAATATGTATGTATTAACTATATATATTCAATTACCTAAAAGGACCAATGTAATCGAGGATTCCATGAAGGGGAAGTGACTCAAGTTAAGTCAATTATATATAAATATTATTAAATGTATATTATGAGCCATGCACCATGGCCAAGTAATATGCGTTTTAGTATTTGACTGACAACTTTAGTTTTGTTTGGAATTTCTCAGTTTTATGGTAATTACAAAGAAAGCATGAAAATGGATCCCAAGAGAATTTGGGAAGCGAAGAGAATGTTCAAAAGTATAGCATGAGAACAAGTGGTCTATATCTAGCAGCTACTGTAATGCTCAAATTTTTAGCATTTACAAGATGACTAGCTAGCTAATACCTCTATTTTGATGGACTTGCGTGATTGGACTTCAACCTAATTCCTTGCTTATCAGAAGAACAGTACGTGATGCTAGCTCCTAATATCAGGTAAGTAGCTAGGCTAATCAAAATTTGAGAAAACTGTAATATTTGAAATAGCTTATTCATTATAATCTCTCAAGTGCTGGAAATTTTCACCATGTCTTTTAGGGGACATAGATTCATTTAGTTCTCAATTTCTTGGTATAAAATAGCATAATTAATATATGTATGCATCGACTAATTAAAATCTCTTACAAATTTACAATTAAACTTAACACATGATGCAGTCGTTAGTCTCGATATATATATTTAAATATATGTTAGATTTAACAATAACAAATTAACAAGTTCCAAAAGGTTTCGAATCGAAGATCTAATCCTACTCTAAAACTAACCATCTGCTACATGGAACAAATTAGGGGAAAAAAAATAACACAAGATGATGCCTGCTTTAAAAATGTAATAGTTTTTCACCAAAAAAGAACTGTAGCATACAAAAGTTTTCTAGCTTGTTGTTTTCCCATAATAATCCTATAATCAAGCAGAAATCATGATTATTGTGAAGGAACAGAATATATCATCACGGAGTTTCATCTATAGCAGTAGATGTATGCTTCAACTACTTGTTCTCTGTTTTTATCTTCTCACTAATTTCTTCCCATGATTTAATTAAGGCCAATCTTTTCTCTTTTTAATTTGTGCAAAAACTGCATCTGAACAAATATGAGAAGATACAGATTATTTATCTTAATAATTAAGTGACCTATAAAATTTAAAGTTATAATCAAGTGATCCAAAGAAACAAAAACATACTTCTGTCAATGATCAGACGTGAATGAAGAATTTATATGCCCAAAGAGTAGATTAAGGAATTAAATGCTTGGATCAACTAGCTTACTTCTTATCGAATGCAATATTTTGTAGTTTATTTAATGAATAAGAAAAATGTAGCTCACTAGCTTAGTGTTGAAAATTAATTAAAATAGTCAAACTGATAATGCTCTGCATGTGTTTGATGGTATACTCATTTTCCATGCCGTAAAAACAAATCTTGCACACTACTACTTATAGATTGTCATATTCACTTGTACCACAATGATATAGCTAGTCACGCAATAATTAAGTTATTCTGAGAGATTAGAGAACTGTTATATTTCATTTGGATATATCAATTAATTCCATTTTCAGCCAAAGCAATTTCTAAATAATTAAAATGTCATTTAAAATGTGGAGGATCATTCTACATTATGAGTTATTAATTATCAGCTGTGGCTGGACACATGCAATTCCCATGCTTCCTCTCCTCAACCGTATTAGCTTCATTCTTTGTGAGCTAGAGAGAGTAGTTACAGAGGGTCGTTTCCACATTATGTTCAATAGTCAAATTAATTTACTTGAAGGTATTTCCGTATTTATTTGAAAGAGAGATATCCGAATCCGAGATATCTTTAACAAAGTAATTGGGCTTTAAGAAGGATTTGGGCTTAATTTTATGAGTTTGTAACTTTATATAACTCCATGATTGTCTCCTTAGCATTCGTTATGATGACCAGGCTAGTTTTTCGAAGCTCATAGTTGTGTTTTTATTTTGGATTTCGGCCCCATTGTAGCGAAATAAAATTTATAATAAAAATTCAAATTCAAATCCTTATTGTTTCAAATCGTGTAATCCAATGCATTCTACAGTCTATTAATTATTAATAAACTAAATTTTACACAATATATTCTTTTCTTTTTTCAGAAAATGAAGGGTTTTGTTTGTCAATATATATAGAGATAGGTTTCAAAGTACCTACATCTGACTGGTTCACAAAAACCTAATTAAACATCAATTTTATAGTGACAGATCCTTCTTGGCCCTATAATATCATAATTATGCCCTTACCCAAAACCCAAAGGACCAATTTAATAGAGGATTCCCATGAAGGTGAAATGACTCAATTTGGGTACAATTAATTAAAAATCATGTGTGAGACATACAGGGCCCCCGGTGTCCTGGGTGAGCCATGCATAAGATAAGGGCACCTTGTTGGCCAAATAATGTCCAAAGAAAAATTATATATAAAAATATTATATTTATATTATGAGCCACCATGGCCAAAGCAATGTTTGACGGAGAATTTTTCTTGGAATTCCTTCTCTCATATGATACTTAGAAAGCAAGCATGAAAATGGAACCCCAAGAGAATTTGAGGAGCAAAAACAATGTTCAAAAGGAGCATGAGAACATGTGGTCTATAGCTAGCTGCTACTGTAATGCTCACATTTTTAGCATTAACACAAGATGACTAGCTAATACCTCTATTTTGATGGACTAGCTTGCATGATTGGACCTCAATCTAATTCGTTGCTTATCAGAAGACAGTGATACTAGCTCCTAATATTAGGTAATTAGGCTAATCAACATAAAAGGAGCTCTGTGTTTATCTTGTCAAATTGATCATTTTTGGTGGGTGTGATTGGCAATTTGAGTGCTTCCAAATTTCTTTACCTTGGGAACCAAACTTTGCAATATGAAAATTTCAGCAATAACAAATGTGATTTGATTAATTCGATCAGGATCTGTACCCATCAACTTTGTACCATGCTGCTATATGTATTATCAAATTAAGTGGGAGACTGGGAGGAATTGTTAGGGATCAGTGTGGGTCAAATAGAATTGTCCTAGATCAGATAATTAAGTAACTGTTTATAATTAGATAAATTAGATATAATAAGTGAAGCATTTCTTAAATTGTTGTGAAGCTGTTTGAGATAAAACATATCCTAAGTACATTTGGAAGGTCTGAAAGAGGTGGGCCATGGCCCCACCAGGCAGTATATGGTAGTAAAGGGTATATATTTATTTTTCTATACATTAGAAATAATCCAACTTTTGACCTATAACTCCTTTTCCCATTTTACTTCTCGTCACTTGGATAATAAGTAGAGAATATGAATTGTCGACAGAGTATAAAACATAGGATTTGAATTATAGGATATAGAGAACAGTATGGGTGGGTTTGAAAACCAAAAAAAATTACTGGAAAAAGTCGATTTTGACCAAAAACCGAACTAAACCGACCATCCCTTAGGTATTACTGTCGCTCCGGCGCTCCGCTCACGGCCTCACTCATTCAAACGAATCAAACCCACCCTAGGTATCTCCAGGTATGAATCGTATGATTTTGAAGCCCTAAACCTTAAAACGAATTCAACAATTTTTTGTTTAGTTTATCAAACTAATAATTTTTTTATTTTCTAATAGTTGACTTGAGGAATCTAAAATTGGCAGATTCGGCCAAACTGAACCGATAAGAGTAAGTTTAGTTCGGTTTGATTTGCAGTTTAATCTTGAAATCGAACCGAACCAAACTCACCCCTAGAGTACAGCTAATATTTCTAGCCCGTGCGCAATGCGTGTGCTCATATATATCTCACATCAAACTAGACTGCAATTTATTGCATACATGAACTGTCTTTTAAGTGTCAAAAACCCAAACTTTACAAATTAAAACCCAACTCCAACTTGCATGCCACGACTTTTGCGTACTACAGAGTCCCCCCACGAAGTCCCCACGCTTTTACCTTTTCACTCACACACATATACATATGACATATCGTACGTTCAAATCTCAACCATGACCCCCCCTCTCTCTCTCTCTAGATTAATATCTTACCTACCTTCTATGGTTCTATGATCCCCACATTTTCTGTATAACATCCCTACAACTATCTATTACATATATATATATATACATAAATTTGATGGCTGACCCAAATTCTCCCACTAACGTGCGCCAAATTTTAGAGCAACCCACACTACCTACACTGCACCTCCCAATCTCAATACACCAACCCCCTCAGCAGCCACCACTACTCCAACCCCTATACCCTCGTCCTCCACCTCCACCACCACCACATTCTCTCCCTCTTCCCCACACCTGTGAAACCACTCCCACTGTTCCCAAGCCCACCACCATGGCCTCAAGCTCTTCCGGGAAGCACCCGAGGTACCGAGGCATCCGCTGCCGTGGCGGCAAGTGGGTGTCCGAAATCCGCGAGCCACGCAAGACCAAACGCATATGGCTCGGCACGTTCCCCACCCCGGAGATGGCCGCCGCCGCCTATGATGTGGCGGCGCTCGCTCTCAAAGGTGCCGATGCCGTTCTCAACTTCCCGAGCTCTGTCGGCTCGTATCCGGTTCCCCAGTCCACGTCCGCACTGGATATTCGTAGTGCTGCCACTGTTGCAGCGGCGGCACTACGAAAGAATAACAACAGCAGCGACGACAGCAAAGAGTCGAGGGACAGCAGTCCAATACCTGGACAGCCTCAGAAGGGTGATGATGATATGATGAATACAAGTTTGAAGACTACTTCGTCTGTGGGAGAGTTTATGGATGAGGAAGAGCTTTTTGGGATGCCCAATTTGCTGGTGGACATGGCGGAGGGAATGCTGGTGTCGCCACCGAGAATGAACTCGCCGTCGCTGTCTGATTATGACTCGCCGGGAAACTCAGACGGAGGAGGAGGAGGAGGAGAAAGTCTATGGAGCTATTATTAACGAATATTAAGCTCCTTAATTAATTAATATACTAAAAATAACGATTATTATTATTATTAACTGAAAAAGAAAACAGAAAAGGAGCATGTAATTAAATAGCAACGTACACGACCGATGACCAGGTTATCCGATCATGCATATTCCAACACGTAGAGATCGAGGTCGAGAGTTTTGAAACCAAAGGCAGTGAAATGGGTTTGTAAGATTGGGTGGTTTTTCTTATGAGTGCATTTAGCTAGATGCTTGTTGTTTTTCCTTGGTTTTTTTTTTTTTTTTAGATTGTGCGGTTATCTTCGATCTGAATTGTACTCACTTAGCTGAGAAATTTTATGAGACGGTCTTTATATGTTTTGTATTTATTTCTCTAATCATGTAACTTGCATATAAGACCGTCTAAGAGTCTTTCTCGACTTAGCTAGTACTTCTCGAAGTAGCTAGAATGCATATATAATTTGCGATTGGATCGGATCAGATTGCTTATCTGTGAGTTTGTCCCATTTTGCATCATGTATGACACTTGCTACAGGAGCTTCACAGAGACACAGACAAATTAGGAGAAAGAGAGATCTCATATACCATTTGAGGAATTTTAATATAAATGCTAAATTCAAACGTGTCTCTTCCTTTCCTATTCTTCTTAGAAATTAATTTCACATGCATATATACTTTACAAAAACTTGCATGTTTCAATTTTTTTCTTTTGCTAAATCTTGGTGTTCTTCATTATATGTAGTTGTATGTACGTACTATACCAAAACGAATTTTAAGTTTTATACAGAAGTAGTAATAGAAGTTCACGTAAATCAGGTGAATAAAGTAATGCATGTAGTACAAATAATTGTGTTGCTCTTTATTATGCTTCTTCGATTCTAATCATATCATTCACTGGGCAATACATTTTTAAATATTTTCGAGTTTCTATCATGAGTCAAAACTCAAGGGGTCCCATGAGCATGAGCTAGCCCATAAAGTGTCAATATCTTTTGATGATGGATTGAAATTTGAAAGTAAAGATTTATACAAGTTTCGAGTAACGAGAGATTGTCGTCTCTTTTTCATTAAAGTTTTACACTGTTCAATTGTCGGGTTGATGCAATTATGCAACCATGAACATCTCTCTCTCTCTCTCTCTCTCTCTCTCTCTCTCTCTCTCTCTCTCTCTCTCTCTCTCTCTCTCTCTCTCTCTCTCTCTCTCTCTCTCTCTCTCTCTCTGTGGAAGGGATTCAAGTAAAAATTAATGAGATTCCAGTAACTGTAAGAATGGCAGACCAAAGATTTTCAAACTTCTGTCATTTGATCTCAAAGTAATAATTCTGTAGTCCTTTAAGACAATGACACAATTTATTTTACCATCATATGTACGTGAAACAATTTTGTGAGAGTTTGGGATACTTTACCTATGTTTTATGTGTTGCTAGTTATTGTGTTTATGGAATTAAGAATTCTACGTACTGATCTTTCTGGCGTTCATAACGTTGTTCAAGAATTTAAGGGCTTAATATTTAATATTTATATTAAAAAGATAATCATAAAGATATTTTAAACTACATAGAGAGAAACTTTCCTGTAATAGGAATATGACTGATTTGGTATCTTAATCCAATAACATGATGGCATTTATTCTTTTATACTTCATCACATAATAATTTCTCTAATTTCAAGACAAAAACATCTTTTGGGATGCCAAATCAGCTTTTATTTCTATTATAGATAAGTTTTTTCCAAATAATTTTAAACATAAGTATAGAATCAACTCCAAAAAATTAGTACATAACCCAAATCCATGTTATGCATGTACTAAAATTACGTCATTTTAAGAATTTTTTTAATTATTTTTATAATCTTAAATCTTAAACTTTGAACATTAAGACGACACTGTTTTATCATAAACACATTATTATCACAAAAAAATTAAATTTAAAATCTTATTTCACTTTATGATCCTTGAAATTGACCATGATATCTTATAGGAGTAGGAGTAAAATTTCGTTTTTTAGAGGTATGTAAATTTTAACACCATACCAAATTAATTTCGTTCAAATTTTGAAGGCAGAGACCAGAGGGAGAGAAGAGATCAGGGAGGGAGAGGAGGGAGAGATCCGGGGAGGAAAAGGAGGAAGCTAGCTAGAGAGGGAGATCGGGGAGGGAGAGGGAGGAGAGAGAAGAGATCAGGGAGGGAGGAGGGAAGAGGGAGTGAGGGACTAGGAGAGAGAAAGAGAAGGTGAAAAGCCTGTAGATAACTGAGAAATGAGTAATGCATGAGAGGGAAGACTAGAGAGGTCACGGGAGAAAAGGAAGGAAAGAAAGAAAAAAAAAAAAAGAGAAAAGAAACAAAAAAGAAAAGAAAAAAAAAAGTTTTGGGTTGATTGGGGTTTAAGGCCTTTAGGTAATTGGAAAGAAAAAAATGGTTAGGGGTTTGTTTTGACCGTTTTGGTGTTTCGTTTAGTTGTTTTTAAACCCTAATACATTTCTATATAAAAAATAATTAAAAATACCTTAAAGGGCCTAAACCCTAATATTCTATATCATATCCTAAATAATACAGAGTATAGATTATAGAGTATATAGAGTTTAATATATAGATTATAGATTATAAATAGTATTAAGGTATAAAGAGATTAATTATTAATTAGTGACCAATTTTTTTTAACAGTATTTGCTTCCAACGCGTATTATATTCACCTTATATCATATGAAACCTACTATATAATTTAGTTTCTTCAATATTTTTTATTAATGTAGTAGATAATATGTTAAATAAACATATAATCAAGTTTCATTCAAAAATTTTGTCGTTTTTGTCTAATTTTATCGAAATCGAAATTTTTTCAAAAATGTCCATTGAAAATTTCATCGAAACCGAAATTTTACTCCTTGAATAGGAGAAGTTGATAGAGATTTAGTAAGTAAAGTAATAATTCAAAAATATATGGATGGTTAGGACACATTGATTCAAAAATACCAACTTTTTAAAAAATACCTTCTTAATTAATCAATAATTGTTAGTTAACTATTCAAATGAAGAAAAGTAGAATTGATACATAATCAAATACTTAAGTAACATTTGAATAAATCAACAACTTTATATATATGTTCATCTTCTTCATTTGGTAATAGCAGATAATATTGTTCTGTCTGAAAATATAGCATAATTGATAATTCTGAACAATAAAACTAAATTAAATCGATATTCAATTAAAAAATCAACTTAATAACAATTCAAATGATTCTGCCAGAGAATATTTTCTTGTTGATCCCATCCCTTCCGGTTTAGTATGATTAAAGATTTTGTTTATCATCCTTTACTTAACCATGTTTGCATATATTGTGTATTCAAACCAATTTAGTACTATTAACGTGTCAAGAATTGATAGATCGAGCTTCAATTCTGCAACTACACCCACCCATGTCCATGTCCATGTCCATGAGGGCCTACAGGACGGTTTCTTCTCTTTAAGGAGACATACATCTCTTGTCAATCTCTTATCTTTTTTACATGTGCCCCACACAGATAAAGCACAAAGCGATTTGTAACAAGTTTGACTCGATTTTGTGAAAATGGTCAGATCAAGTTGATCAACTCACAACTCAGCAGCATATGTATACCTCACAAACCCAAGTCAGAGGACAATTAATATTGCGACAACTATATATGGATCACCTTCACTATCAAAATTTATTACGGCATACGAGGAGTACTATTGCAAGACGGTTCTACCTCTTAAGCAATCTAGGCTAGCTATCTAGCTATAGTGTCTTTTTATTGCAGGGTAGAGAATCGTTCATAATCCTAGCTAATTATAGTAATTTAAAATTATATTTACCTTCTATTTTAGTGAAATATGAGAATGAGTAATGCTATTTGGCCCAAAATGACCAAATTTGTAGTAGTATAACTGTATAACTAATTACCTTATACACCTTCATTCACTTGAACTAACTCCAAATTAAGGCTAACTACATATTTTATAGTATGTTATCTTTCATCAAAGACAATGCTAATGAATAAGGTTTCATTTTCATTCATTTATAGGTGCAGATAGAGTTATCTTTTTCACTTAATTTCATTAATGTATGTGATTTTTTGTTTTTTACTTAATTTACTTGCCCTATTATGGTGTGTTTGGATAAAGAAAAAAATCTGAAATTTAAACAAAACTCAGTATTTAAAAAATTATATATTCTAATTTCCTTGTTTAGGTTTTACATACATAGAATTTTGTAAATTTAATATGAAAAAAAACTTGGAATACGAGGTTATAAATTTCAACTTTAAATTTCACCTAATTTAGTGTCATTTCAAAATTTCAAGAAAATCAAAGATTTATACTAAATAAAAAAAAGCCCTAACCACCCATCATCTTACCAATTAATCACAAATACCATCACCACGTACTACCACCATGTTGCCTCCACCGCTGCTGTTGTCAACACTGCCACTGCCACCACTGCTGCCGCCACCACCACCACCACCCCAATTCCCGCCTCACGGCCATCACCAACTCACCACAACCATCCAATGGCATCACTCATTTATAATTGATGCATCGAAAATAAAAGTATAATAAATTCTTTATTTAAATTTTGTTATATATTTAATATGTTAGCCAAACAAAAGAACTTAAGAATTCTAGAATTTTAAATCAAATCATTTTAATAATTCCACTAAAATTTGTCTGCGGCTCATGTAATCCCGACATAAAATCTTAATCAGACTTGGCCATTCTTTATGTTTCTAAGAAGGGAATTTCTAAAGGGAAGCTTTGGAATGGGAATGAGCCATCAAAAAAGAAAAACATTCATATCAAAATTATCCTCACTAGTTTCAGCTAATACCCTCTATGATGGGAATGAGCCATCATGGTATTTTAGTAATTCGACCAACTTTGGTTCTGCATGCTTGCTAAAAGTTAATAGATGTTACAATGGATCATTTTGGGATTTAAAACCTCTAAATGTGGAGTTTAAATCCCTTAAATTGTGGGATTAAAATCCCACAAAGATTTAGAATTTAAATATCATGAATTATCATTTTAAAATATTTTAAATAATAATAGGGATAATTTTGGAATAAAAAATATTGAATGGCAGATAAAGATTTGATTACGAATATGAAAAATTTGCCTACGAATTCTAAAAACACTGTCAACTTTAGTCTAAATCTTATTCATCTAAGGGACCTAAGTCTAAATTTCCCATCTTATTATGATTCCAAATAGTAAACACTTAAAATGAGAATGCCTCATCTACATTCTTATTCTTTTTAGTTTAATTCTTTTTTATTTCGATTCCTTTTAACTATGGTTTTATGTATGTAAACAAGTCATGAGAAGGGTAGATTGAGAGAAATTATTGTATGTGATCGTAACACTATGTGGCATAGATTGGTTCGATCTGCTTGAGGTTGGAAAGTATTGTAAAGATTTATTAGTATTAATTTTTTATTAGAACCAGTTATTCTATCACAAATACAGTAAACAAAAAAATGGTATACCTAAGAGTAGATTGGTTCAGCACTATTGAGATCATATCACCAATCATTTCCATATCTAGACAAAATATTAATTTAACCAACAAATTGAACATATTAGAATAAAAAACTTATCACTATATATTATGGAGATCTATATTATTCTATGCCATTGCTACTAACAACTTATACCTTATACACACTTATGTTTAGTTTTTTAATCTTATAACTTATACCTTATATAATACCTTTTACTTTGAAAAATCAAACTCATTAAAATTTAAAATAAAGGATCTAAAAAGTGAAAAAGGAATTTTTTTAAGTTATTAACCGGCCCTTTTTGGTCAATTAAGTTATTAACCTAACATAGCTATATTTAATATTAGGTATTCTAAATAGCTTTCAAACTTCAAAAGCTTTCACGGCATATAAAAAAAACTGCTCCCCCCCTTTATTCTCTCATCACCAATCTCCAAATTATCATTAATTCTATGCCTAAGTAAGTATAATTTTGAGTTATTTTTCAATATTTAATTTCATTTTGATTTATTAATTTGAATTGAAATTTTAATTTAGAGTTTAGAGTTTAAAATTAGGGTTTAATCTTATTCTATATTATGAATATATATAATGAGAAAACACAAATTATTAATATTTTTCTGTTGCATTTTATTTCGGAGATTTTCAGATGTTGTACATGTTTGCTTTGTTGAGCTTGCTTATTCCTATTGCTGGAAGCCACTAGCCAGGTTAGTAACTTAGTATATTAGTGTTTCTTTCAATTAGAATTTCTTGGTATGATTGGTGAAATTTATATGAAATTTGTGTGTTTGTTGCCATATTTTTTCGAGCATATGCTTATAAATTTTTATACTTTAATTCATGTTTGTATAAATATGCATTTTGAGGGGTAAGGTTCAATATATCCCCCTTGACTAGGTGTATTTTTTTTAATATTAATAAAATGTCAAGGTTTTTTCTTTTCAAGTTTTTGTATAAATTTTTTATGTGCTTTTTTTTTACTAGGAAAATTTTTTTCAAGAGATTTAGCCCACCCGAGTTTTAAATCCTGGTTCCGCTACTGTTTAAAGGCACTGTTAAAGATTCTGTATTGGGTAGGTGCGTCATTCATGATTGATGCAAATTATAAGAGAGAGGGAATTAAAAATGAAAGTGTGGTAGCAAGTCGGCCAATATGATCTATCTGAAATCTGAAACGGCTGGGGTGGTAGGGGCCTTGATGAGTGTACGTTGAAAAGGTGTAGTTAGTCTTGTTGGGTACCTTTCATTCATTCATAAAATCAAAAAAGGAACAAAGTGTGTGTTTGTGGGCTTTTCTCTTTGCTGCAAAACACAAGCAGTTGAAACCCTTTCAATTTTGAATTATAACGAGCAAAGAAGTGTACGGTTTTTGTCTTTTTGACTGTGGGAGACAAGTATGGCCGACATCGCCTCCCAACGCTTTTCTTCTTCCTCACAATTATCGGTTGGTGATGCATCACTCTCCATGTCACCCATGCTTTTCATATAACCATAAATGAAGCACACTACTAGCTACTAGCTAGTTTATTAATAAAATAAGAGCATTGTCTTATTATTCAGCGAATTGCATATAAGATGTCTAAATTTAAGTAAATGTACATTTAAATTAAAGGGAAAAAATATCATGAAAGAGAATGAGGGAGGGAATATGGGGATTAATTAATCCAGAGAATTAAATGAAGAGATGTACATTGTGTGTACACTAGGTTGACTAACATCACATTCTTTAATTTTTTTAAATATAGAAATTTTTGTATTCATATACAGCAATCATATATGTATTTTTATATAAGAAGTATGTTAATTTATACAGAAAAAGAAATACGGCATTGACCTTGAACCATATTGCCATATAGAATGACAAGTTTACTGTATAAAAGTGTATATATAATTGCCATATAATATTCCATGCGAACAATATTGAAAATAAGAAGATGTTTGATATATAAGTTATCATGGACGAACAATATTGTTTAGGATTCGTGTTGATGCGAATTCTCGTAAGGTAGACGCAACAACGCAGAGATGATGACTTGGCTGATCCGAAGTCCTGCTGGATGTTGATGTGGATGTTGATTGGGATCTTCCTGCAAGAGAAACAAGATCAAGGGAGATGGACCGGTGTGGTACCAGCCAAACACGCTCCGATGATGAAGTCAGTGATGGTGTTTGATGGTGGATGAGGAAGAACAAAAGAAGAACTTGGGAGAATGGGAAGAACAAGGCAAATGTTCTGGGTTATTCTCAGCAAGTTGGGTATGCTCTTGGGAGAGTAGGAATTTTTGTGTAAGTGTTTTGTAGGTAGATTTGTAGTGTGGTTTTTGCACATATGACTTGATATATATAAGCAAATGAAACCTTAATGAGTAAGATACCTGCATGTGAATGAATGGTTGCCAGAGACCCACGCACCTGGTCAGACCCAGTTGCATGCTCAGCTGCCTGCTCCCTCAGCATTCAATGCTGCAATGAATGCTCCATTAAATGCAAGGCTGGAAGGTTCAGGCAAACTGCCCAGCAGCCATGAATGCAGACTGGATATTCTATCTGTCAGAAGATTGTGTCAGATGCATTCAAGTATGGCGGTTCGTCCCAGCGTGATCTTCCTGGAAATGGCGGCGGGGGGCCGAGCCGAACCGGACAGATGTTCTTTCTGCGTATGCGTGAAGTCCATGTGTGATCGGATCGGGAATGGGATCCCGGACCGAGCCGAACATAGAGACCAGGGTCCCTCCGAGCTCTAACTGGCTGACGTCAGAACTCGAAAGGAGGTCACTTCGGTGCCGAGCCGAGCCGAACCAGGATGACCGTGGAAAGATGGACACTCAATCCTTTGGAAGATCATCGGTTCGGCTCGGACTGGGCATGGAGGACCTGGCATGGGGATCCGGTCCGGGCTAGCAGAGGCAGTGCTAAGTGGTGATGACGTGGAGG
The DNA here is from genome assembly GCF_963921425.1 of Dryas octopetala. Lineage (NCBI taxonomy): Eukaryota > Viridiplantae > Streptophyta > Magnoliopsida > Rosales > Rosaceae > Dryas > Dryas octopetala. Next base: position 10,641,585 of record NC_141374.1, on the reverse strand, counting down.
TCAAAGTTTGACCATTGAGAGTCAGCTCCGAGGTGGATATGGACCAGCCACGTGTCGAGCCGTGATTGGCCGTTCGGATCGATGTGGATTTTCCCACAAACAGGAGTCCCCCAGCTTCCGATCCGAGCGGGCAGTGGTGGATTGGAAGTTGAAGTGTAAGGACAATTCCAAAGATAATGTGTTACCTGATCCGAGCCGATCCCCACAGGTCCATGTTCCCGAAGACCCGAACACAAGACGACTTGTGGTTGGTCAAAAATATCTCAGGGACAGGTGAAGGGACGTTTGATTTCTGCATGGGGGAACGTAAGGGTCACCTCGGTATGGGCATTTTTGAATGCTTGACAGGTGTCAAGATCTGGCATGTGAAGCGCCAGAAATGAAGGGCTGAGATCAGATTTGCATGGGATATAAAAGGCAGTCTCTCTCTCTTCCCTCTCATATTTTTCAGAAGCCCTCTCTCTCTCCTGCAAAACTCTCTCTCTCACCGTGAAATCTTCTCTCTCACCGCCGTTCGAGTGGTAGTCCGATCCCAACATCGACCGGGTACGGCGATAGGCGAGGTGATTCCGAGGGTGTTTGGGGCGGAGGGATTTGGCCGGACAAAACCAGTAAGTGATTCTGTCCACTTTTGAGTTTTTGTGTTTTTCGGGTTTTCTGGGTGTGTTCTTGAGAAAAAGAGCTTTTTGATCCATAAAGTGAGAGAGAGAAAGTAGAAAAACTGTTAGTGATGTCAGAGACTGACTCGAGTGGCCGGCTCGGCTCGGGAGAAGCCTTTGAAGGGGACAGTGAGGCCGAGATGAGCCGAAGCCCGTCGGCGGGTGAGGCCGAGCCGAGCCGAAACCCACCTGCAGGTGAGGCGAGTTGGGACGGTTTGTCCGAAGAATTGGACGAGGCCGGCTCGGCATTGAATCGCAATCCAGGTGGAGAGCGCCGAGCCCGGGGGGATCGGGAAAACCCCGAGATATTGAGTTCCGACTGGGAACAAGGCACGGCCGAAGGAGGTGACGAAGAACCTCTTGACGTCGAGCCGATCGCTATCATCCCGAGCAGACTCACTCCAGGCTCGGATGAGAGGGACAGGGGTCACGAGGCGTCGACCTCGGCCCAGGGGGTGACGGGGAGTCCGATCGACCCGGACTTCTACGAGGAATTGGCGTGGAAGGCCGATCAGATCCCCAATGAGATGACCGAGTACCATCTCCGGGATTTGAGGGACAGGTACTCAGTTCCCGACTCCGTGTTGATGAGGTTGCCGGTCGAGGGGGAGAAGCCGAGCCGACCCCCGATAGGATGGGTGACCATGTACCCGGAGATGTTTGAGAATGGGGTTCGGCTTCCCCTGCACGCCTTCCTGCAGGATTGGCTCGCCACGATCGGCGCGGCGCCACACCAGCTGAACCCGAACGTATACAGGATCATCTTGTCTATGCATATCTTGTGGCACAAAGTGCACAAGTGTGTGCCACACAAGGATATCCTATTCTGTAATTACGCGCTGAGGTCGAAGCAGAGCGAGCTCGGATTCTACAACCTTCAGGCGTACTCGGGGCCACTCTTCGGTGGGAATCCCTCTTCCCAGAAGACATGGAAGAAAAGATACTTCTTTGTCTCTGGGGATTGGGAGTTCGCCGATCCGAACAGAATGACTTCGGCTCGGGTTCCCAGAGCCTTTAGGATTCCAGGTGGGCATTGGGAGTTTGGGGCCGATCCGAGGACAATTTGCTTACGTCTTGTAATAATTGCATTTTTTTTTTTTTTTGTCTAACTCTTTTTGGCTTCGTCTTTGCAGTCAGCTGGGGCAAGTATAAACTCCGAGGTGAGCTCAAGGACCAGATCGCCGCGATCAGGGACTCACCAGCAGAGTACTTGTCAACCAAGTTTCTGCTCGGGGAAACCCAGATCAGACAGAGCGGGATCTCCTCGTTTGTACCCAGGTGGAATCCTAGGGCAGAAAGGGGAATGGCGCCCACCGAACTGGAGGCTCGCCTGAGGAGGAAGGCTGCTCGGAGCGTCCAGAGGAGGGCCGCGGGGCGGGCCCCTGCCGAGCCGGTCCAGGCTCCTGCCCCAGCGGCAGCTCAGCCTAGATCTCCTGCGCCGAGACCGACTCGGCAGGCAGAGAAGAGGAAAGCTTCCCAGGCCGAGGCCCCGGTGGAGAAGAGAGCTCGGGCCGGGCCCAGCGGTTCTGGTGCCGAGGCGTCCGGATCGGGGCCCCTGAAGGCGGTGGAGGTAGACCCTTGCCTCGAGCCGTTCGTCACGGGCCTTAAGCGTGTGATGACGCCGAAGGCGCAGGAGGGGCTGTGGACCGGTCATGGCGAGCCGGGCTTCAGCCACCAGGCTCTGATCACATCCCGCCAGGCCATGATGGTAAGTCTTTTTTACTTCGGATTTTGTCTATCCGCTCGGTTCGGATTAGTAACAGATTTGTTTCTCTTGCAGCTCGCCATGAGGCAGTTCGAAGCTGCTAAGGCCGCCGTCGATGCCAATGCGAAACTGGAGAGGTTTCGGGCACGAATCCTGGAGCTAAAAGAGAAGCTGGCCGAGGCCGAGCGAACGGTCAATGCCGAGCGCGAACGGTCGGAGGGTCTGCAGTCCAGGCTGGCCAGGAAGGAGGAGGAGGTCGCTCGGCTCGGCAAGGAGCTTGCGTCCTCGGAGCAAAATGTGGCTGACTTGAGGCACTATGTCGGCGATCTCCAGCGAGACGTCGAGGCGGCCGAACGGAGGGTCGAAAATGCCGAACTCCGACGTCGAGCTGAAATGCCGAGCGCCCAGGCACTTGCCGATGCCCACTTCGAGGGGTATAAGGAGCTTCTGGACGAGATCAAGTCGAAGAGGCCGGACTGGGATGTCTCATTCCTTGGCGAGTCCGATGACGAGGGGGAGGATACCCAGGGGAGTCACCAGGACGAGCTTCCTCCTCCCGATCGCCAAGTCCCTGCTGAAGCCGAGCCGACTCCGGAAGATCCTCCACTGCCCGCGTATGAGCCGACCCCGATCCCCCCGGCCCCCGAATCCGATCCCAACACTGAGATGCAGATCGGCGGGGTTGAGGTGGTGCAGCTCGGTGAGGAGACGCCCGAGGAGTCCATCGAGCCGATCCAGGAGGGGCCTGCCGAGCGATCTGCATGATTGCTTATTTTGTTTAATTGGAATGTTATGTTTTTATTTTTCTCCCCGAGCCGAGGTGTGGCTCGGGTTTGACTAATGTTGGAACAGATTGTATTTGGATTTATCTTGTTTAATTTTATCAGTATTTTCTTTTTATGATACAAGTTGCTGTTGTCAGTTCGGCTCGGAAATTAAGCTAAAAGACAAAACTAATAACACATGGACAAGAAAATGATAAAAGTGAAAGACATAATAAAAACCAAGGCATTTTGAGATCGGCTCGGCATGCCGATCGCAATGAAAATGAATGGTAATGATAAATTAGAACTTGTCTTCGGATCAGCTTGATAAGCATAACCAAGATAAGTAAAAATTTAAAAAAAACCAGTCACCTCGGACGGGCTCGGCATACCCATTGAGATATTTAGGAATGCAGTTTTTTGAGAAAAATATTCAAACCTACTTTCAGATCGGCTCGGCATGCACGATGAAAGTTTCGATTGGAGTGTATATTTTTCTTTTAGAAATATCCTGTTGAACGTTAGGACTGTAGGAAGTCACTTCGGCTCAGACAGGGATTTTTATAGACCTGATAAGTCTGTACCATGCCGAGCATTGGGCCGAAAGTGGCGCGCTAGCTCGGCACGGGAGTTTATAGACCTGATGAGTCTGTAATATGCCGAGCATCGGGCCGGAAATGGCGCGCTCGCTCGACACATGAGTTTATAGACCTGATGAGTCTGTAATATGCCGAGCATCGGGCCGAAAATGGCGCGCCCACTCGACACATGAGTTTATAGACCTGATGAGTCTGTAATATGCCGAGCATCGGGCCGAAAATGGCGCGCCCACTCGACACATGAGTTTATAGACCTGATGAGTCTGTAATATGCCGAGCATCGGGCCGAAAATGGCACTTCGGCTCGGCACATGGGTTTGTTATTTTTTCGGAGGGAACACTTAGATCTTTCCTCTTTGTTGAAAGTGTATAGGAGTAGAGTCCCCAGTGTTCGCTTCGAAAAATAAGAAGAAATGAGTCAAAATGTGTTCATCTCTTCATTGATTGGAATGGGTGTTAGGTCGGACAGTCCCCGATCCTAACTACATTTTACTGGTAATAAGTCTTCAAGTGTTCAGCGTTCCAGCTATGCTTGAGAGGCTTCCCAGCCAGAGTGGCCAAGTTGTAAGTGCCAGGCTTGACTATGCCTGTGATTCTGTATGGTCCGGTCCAGTTCGGATCGAACGAACTCTCCTTGATGGCAAGGGGATTCTTCTTCATGACGAGACTGCCCAATCTGAAGCTTCTGGGTCTGACCCTCTGATTGTAGTATTTGGCTACCCTCTGCTGGTAAGCGGCTCGGCAGAGATTTGCGTCGGTTCGCCTCTCCTCGATCATGTCCAGGCCGAGCCGAAGTCCGGTGTCATTGGTCTCGGGATTGTATGTGCCGGTCCGGAATGAAGGAGTCCCCATTTCGACCGGGACGATGGCGTCAGTTCCGAACGCCAATGCATAGGGTGTTTCCTTCGTCGAGTTGCGATAGGAAGTTCGATAAGACCAAAGCACCTCTGGCAAGAGTTCAGGCCAATTCCCCTTAGCATTATCAAGCTTAGTCTTGAGGGTCTTCTTGATGATCTTGTTGATGGCCTCGACCTGTCCGTTTGACTGCGGATGGTAAGGCGCGGTGAAGCGCAAGTTGATGTTCAGACGTGAACAAAAACTCCTGAACTTCTTGCAGTCGAACTGTTTGCCATTGTCCGCAATGATGGTGTGCGGCATGCCGAACCGGCAAATGATGTTCTTCCAGACGAAGGTCTCCATTCGTTCGGCTGTGGTTGTGGTTAGGGGCTCGGCCTCGGCCCATTTGGTGAAGTAGTCGACTGCTACTACGGCCATAGTGACTTGCCCTTTCGCCTTCGGCATAGGACCGATCAGATCGAGTCCCCATTGCGCGAACGGCCAAGGATTGGATATGGAGGTCAGAACCTGGGGAGGTTGATGGGGGACCGCGGCAAATTGCTGGCATCTGAGACAAGCGCGAGAGAGATGATCTGCGTCTTTGTTCAGCGTTGGCCAGAAGTAACCCTGTCTGATCGTCTTGTAGGCAAGGGCTCTTCCTCCAGAGTGGTTTCCGCATATCCCCTCGTGGATTTCTCTCAGCACATCCTGACCTTCTTGGGGACTGACGCACCGCAAGTAGGGCAGGGAGAAACTCCTTCTGTAGAGCTGACCGTTGATCATGCTGAACCGAGCCGACCTCGTCTTGATGAGACGTGCCTTGTCCCTCTCTGGGGGAAGGATCCCGGAGACCAAGTAGTTGATGATCGGCGTCATCCAGTTCGGCTCGGCTTCGGTCTGCATGACGGTGACTTCGTTTTCGGCGGTGCTAGGTCTGTCCAGGATTTCAACTGGAACGTGCCTAGCGGATCCGGTGTCTGTGGCCGAAGCCAGGCGGGCCAAGGCGTCGGCTCGGCAGTTCTCTGCCCTTGGGATTTGGGATATTTTGTACTCATGGAAGTTCCCAAGCAGCAGACGAGTCTTCTCGAGATAGGCAGTCATGCTAGGTTCTCGAGTCTCATACTCTCCCAATATCTGATTGACGATGAGTTGGGAGTCGCTGAAGATGTTCAGTTTGGTTGCGCCGAGCTCCTTTGCCAGTCTGAGTCCGGCGATGAGAGCCTCATACTCTGCTTCATTGTTGGATGCTTGAAATCTGAAGCGAAGGGCATACTCCATCACAACTTGTTCTGGGGAGATCAGAACAAGCCCGGCTCCACTTCCCATGGTGTTGGAAGATCCGTCCACATAGAGGGTCTAGGTGAGGAGGTCAACCTGGCTGCGATCGCCGTTTGTGTTCGGATCAGACGCCGCTGGCATAGCGTCGGTGCGCGGTGGGTCCTCCGTCGAGGTGGTCGACTCACAGATGAAGTCCGACATGGCCTGACCTTTGATTGCCGTCCTGGGACGGTAGATGATGTCAAACTCGCCGAGCTCGACTGACCATTTGATGAGCCGACCCGAGGTCTCGGGTTTTGCCAGGATTTGTCTGAGCGGTTGATCCGTTAAGACGACGATTGAATGAGCCTGGAAGTAGGGTCTCAATTTCCGAGCCGAGCTGACCAGGGCGAGAGCCATCTTCTCGAATTTAGGATATCTGGTCTCGGCATCGGCGAGGGCTCGGCTCGTATAGAAGACGGGGTGTTGTACACCGCCGACTTCTCTTACTAGAACTGAGCTGAGAGCCGAGTCAGAAACAGAGAGGTAGAGAAAAAGTTCTTCACCTTCCTCTGGTTTGGATAAGATGGGAGGTTCCCCCATGTGCCTTTTCAGATTTTGAAAGGCCTGCTCGCATTGGGGGGTCCATTCTATGCCCTTCCCTGCTCTCCTTAAGGCCTTGAAGAAGGGGAGGCATCGGTCAGTGGATTTTGAGATAAACCGGTTCAGGGCGGCAACTCTTCCAGTCAGACTCTGGATTTCCTTACGTGTCCTTGAGGACTTCATGTTGATCAAGGTCTGGATCTTCTCTGGATTGGCCTCGATCCCCCGTTGGCTGACCAGGTAGCCAAGGAACTTTCCTGACCGAACCCCAAAGACACATTTGGCTGGGTTCAGCCGCATCTGATATTCCTTCAGCACTCCGAACATGTCTGAGAGGTCCCTGACGTGATCGTCCGCCTTGATGCTTTTGACCAACATGTCATCCACGTAAACCTCTACGGATTTGCCGATGGAAGATCTGAACATGTGGTTGACCAGCCTTTGGTAGGTGGCTCCGGCGTTTTTGAGGCCGAAGGGCATGACCTTGTAGCAGTACATGCCGCGGTCCGTTATGAAGGATGTGCCTTCCTGGTCGGACTTGTGCATGAGGATCTGGTTATACCCAGAATAGGCGTCCATGAAGCTGAGGAGCTGATGTCCAGCTGTTGCATCGACGAGCTGATCTATCCGGGGCAAGGGAAAGCTGTCCTTGGGACAAGCCCGGTTCAGATCGGTGAAGTCCACGCACATCCTCCACTTTCCGTTGTTCTTCTTCACCATGACCACGTTGGCAAGCCAGTCGGGATAATTGACCTCCCGGATGAACCCGTTGTTTTGCAACTTGGTTACCTCTTCAGCCATGGCGGCGTATCGGGCCGGATCGTATGACCTCCTCTTCTGACGGACCGGTTTGCATCCCGGGTCGGTGTTCAGCCTGTGGGTGATCACGTCAGACGATATGCCTGGCATGTCATCGTAAGACCAGGCGAACACTTCCGCATTGGCACGGAGGAAGTCAATGATGGCAGAACGTTGCTCGGGGCTGATCTGAGTCCCCACTCGGACGAGCCGATCCGGTGTCTCGGCCGAGATCGGCACTTCCTCCCAGGCCTCGGCGGGAAGGGGCCGAGATTCTGGGTTCGGCTCGGAAGTGAAATCGAATGTCTCCGCCCTTGGCCACCTGCCCGAATCAGCGATGGAGTCGAGTTCCAGTGAGTTCGGCAGCTGACCCTTCTGCTTGATCGAAGCGGCGTAGCAAGACCGAGCCGAGCACTGGTCTTCCTGAATGACGATGCAGTCGTCGCCCACCGGACATTTGATGAGGAGGTTGGCGTAATGGACGATGCAGTCAAGGTCGACCAGAGCCGGTCTGCCCAGAATGATGTTGTAGGCTGACGGCCGCTTGACGACAATGAAGTACGTCATGCAGGTCTTCTTGATCGGTCCCTTCCCGAGCGAAAGGGGAAGGTAGATGTGTCCGAGGGGCTGAACCACTTCTCCCCCGAACCCGACCAAGGCAGGTGTGTCGGTCTCCAGCTTATCCTCGCCGATGCCCATCTGCGCGAACGCAGAGTGGTAGAGGATGTTGACTGAACTCCCTCCATCGACGAAGGAGCGCGCGATGGTTGTTCCGGCCACCTCAGCCACTATGACGACCGGATCATAGTGGGGGAAGATGATCTCATTCGCCTCGTTCGGCTCAAAGGTGATCGGTGCCCAGTCCTTCCGCTGTCTTTTGGAAGTGCTGGCCTGACTTGCCTGGATCGACAGGGACTCGTGAGCTTGAGCCGCTTGCCTGACATACTCTTTCTGGGATCGGTTAGAGCTTCCCACGAAGGTTGGCCCTCCGCCGATCGATCCGATTGCAGCATCCTGGACCTCGATGGTGTTGGTGGGCTTCTTCAGCGCGGCCTTGGGTACCCTAGGCCCGCCGGCCAGGAATTGGTTGATCTTACCCGCCCGGGCAAGAGTCTCAATTCCGTCGCGGAGGGCGTAGCAATCACCCGTGACGTGGCCGTGATTGGAGTGGTACTTGCAGAAGACGCCCTCCTTGATTTTGTCTGGGGGTGGTCCCTTGATCTCCCTGGCAGCCGGGAGTTGGTCTTTGATCTTGGAATAGATCGTCTCCAGACCAGCGTTGAGGGGAGTATACTCCGTGTACTGGACAAATTTGGGTCCCTTGCCCAAAAGTTGGCGTGGCTCCTCGGTCCTGGTCTTCTTGGATTGGACCTGGGGTTTGGGACTTGAAACCTCTCCCTCCTTCCTCTTGGCCGAGGTCGGCCTGGGATTCAGGGCCTCCACCTGAGCATCCCACTCCTCAGCCCGCGCCCACTTAGTGGCTTCGGCAGAAAGCTCATCATAAGTGGAGGGAGGATTCCTCATTAGGTGGGAGCGGAGTCCCCCGGCGTGCAGACCTTGCATGAGGGCGTTCTTAGCTGACCTATCGTCGCAATCGTCACACTTCGTATACTCGATGTTGAAGCGGATCAGATAGGCCTTGAGGCTCTCCCCTTCCTGCTGCTTAACGAGCGACATATCGTTCAAGTTGTAGAGTCGTTCGGATACAACCCGATATCTCGCCAGGAAGGCCCTTCGGAGGTCGGAGAAGGAGTTGATGGAGTTCGGTTGGAGAGTTCGGAACCATCCCCGAGCCGAGCCCTTCAAGGTCGAAGGGAAGATTCTGCACTTCGTGGCTTCAGATGCCTGGCGGGCCTCCATGGCATATCTGAAGCTGTCAAGATGGTCGTAGGGATCCTTGGTCCCATCGTACTGATCCATCTTGGGGGGTTTGGTGTCGCGGGAGACCTCAGCATCCAGGATTCTGCTGGTGTACGGGAGGGGGAGTTCCTCTCCGTGGTCGGCCCTACCGGTGTACCCCCTGGAGACCTCGACGTGGCCGAGCCGATCGTGGACGCTCCGGATTTGGTCCTGGACCAGAGTCCGGACAAGATTTTCCACGTCGGGCGGGGTCGGCTCGGCCGCATTTTCCCTCGAGCATTCGGCCTGGTTATCGAGTCTCTCACTCACCGGCTGGCGAGTGATCCTCTCGCTCACCGGTCGTCGATCCGACATGATCATAGTCGATCCCAGTCGGTCGCTCACCGATCGTCTCCCTGAGTGAGCTCCTGATGGGGAAGGATCCTGGCTGGTAATGGGGCCGAGCCTATCCCCAATCGGGACCCTGGTTTCGGCCGAACCGGCTGGACTGTTGGCCCCCATCCTTGATTGGGCCGGGGGTCGTCGGTTTGTATTCGGGTCGGCACGGTCTCCGCTCGAATTCTTGGGGGCACGCTTCCCGAAAGCCGCCTGTTTTTGCTGAAGAAGACGGTGGGCGTTCAGGCACTCGGCCTGTTCGGCCGGGGGCATGTCCTCGAAGCCCGGGAAGACGTGATCCGAGTCCTGCCGATCGGTCTGGTCGTTCGGCTCGGCAGGAGTGCTTTGCCGAGAAGGAGATAGTGAAAGGACCTCCTGCTCGATTCGGGTCCGACGCGATCGGAAGCCCGATCCCCCACTGTTCTCGAGCCGAGCACGATGGCGTGCAAGTTCGCCGGCCAGCTCGGCCTGTTTTGCAAGCAGCTCATTATTCTGCTTCAGGAGTGCATTCTCTGCGGCTAGATGTCGCCGGCTCTCCTTAAGGAGTTTATGGGCAGCTCGGATTTTCGAGGGACCTTTGGACTTTGATGTCCTGGGGAGTTGTGCTCCCCTCGTTTTCTCAGGCGTCTCAGGCTGATGTTGTTCATCATTCTGAGATGTTCCTGAGGAAGAGCTGGTGTCCCGAAAGATGGTAGTCATGATGACTCGCGTGAAGGAAGAGCTTAGCGCTTGCGGTGATGAACACAACGGCTGAAGTCAATTCCCACAGACGGCGCCAATCTGTTGATGCGAATTCTCGTAAGGTAGACGCAACAACGCAGAGATGATGACTTGGCTGATCCAAAGTCCTGCTGGATGTTGATGTGGATGTTGATTGGGATCTTCCTGCAAGAGAAACAAGATCAAGGGAGATGGACCGGTGTGGTACCAGCCAAACACGCTCCGATGATGAAGTCAGTGATGGTGTTTGATGGTGGATGAGGAAGAACAAAAGAAGAACTTGGGAGAATGGGAAGAACAAGGCAAATGTTCTGGGTTATTCTCAGCAAGTTGGGTATGCTCTTGGGAGAGTAGGAATTTTTGTGTAAGTGTTTTGTAGGTAGATTTGTAGTGTGGTTTTTGCACATATGACTTGATATATATAAGCAAATGAAACCTTAATGAGTAAGATACCTGCATGTGAATGAATGGTTGCCAGAGACCCACGCACCTGGTCAGACCCAGTTGCATGCTTAGCTGCCTGCTCCCTCAGCATTCAATGCTGCAATGAATGCTCCATTAAATGCAAGGCTGGAAGGTTCAGGCAAACTGCCCAGCAGCCATGAATGCAGACTGGATATTCTATCTGTCAGAAGATTGTGTCAGATGCATTCAAGTATGGCGGTTCGTCCCAGCGTGATCTTCCTAGAAATGGCGGCGGGGGGCCGAGCCGAACCGGACAGATGTTCTTTCTGCGTATGCGTGAAGTCCATGTGTGATCGGATCGGGAATGGGATCCCGGACCGAGCCGAACATAGAGACCAGGGTCCCTCCGAGCTCTAACTGGCTGACGTCAGAACTCGAAAGGAGGTCACTTCGGTGCCGAGCCGAGCCGAACCAGGATGACCGTGGAAAGATGGACACTCAATCCTTTGGAAGATCATCGGTTCGGCTCGGACTGGGCATGGAGGACCTGGCATGGGGATCCGGTCCGGGCTAGCGGAGGCAGTGCTAAGTGGTGATGACGTGGAGGTCAAAGTTTGACCATTGAGAGTCAGCTCCGAGGTGGATATGGACCAGCCACGTGTCGAGCCGTGATTGGCCGTTCGGATCGATGTGGATTTTCCCACAAACAATTCGTTACCTTACAAAACAATTTTTACAAGATTGTATTGCAAAACAAAAATGGAAAATTAACTTTTAAAAAAATTCTGAGGATATAGGTGGTAACTGAATTTGAAAATAGTTTGAAAATGACAAAGGAAGATGAAAAACATTTAACCAAGAAAATGACAATAGCTGGTTTGTTCCCCCAAAACGTATATGTTTCAGACTTTCAGGGGAACAAACCCGAACAAGAGTTCAATGTCATTTAATGTGATTAACAGTCACAATATTTTATCTCCTTTTGGCTTCTAATTAAATTGAAAAAAAAAAAACAAAAAACAAAAAACAACCCGATCGCAATACATGTGAGGAGAGAATTGTCAACTGAGTTCGACCAAAAAAAAGAAAAAAAAGAATTGTCAACTGAGACGTCGACTGAGTGGTCCTCAACTCCTCATCAATCCCTCAAGCACAGCAAAAGTAGTGGTCCACGAAGGAGGTCTCCTTAATTAATAATCACAATCATTAATAATAATATGTTCATTTGATTGATTTGTTAGTTATCATGATCTTAGACATGTATATATGATCATTAAATTTATTCAACTGAATTGATTCTCATCTTTAACCTTTCATCCCTATGTTATGGTCTAGGATAAAGTCTTAAGAGTAAAATTTCAGAATTGTTATTGTACTTTTTTTTTTGGTGGGCTATTATTGCACATCTTTATTACACATCATTGCATATTATGTGGTTGGGTAAAAGTGTTCATAAATTTAAATTGAGAGATAAACAAGAAAAAATACATTTGAATGTTGAATTCATTCTAAAGAATTAATTATTTCAATGAAAAAAAATTTACTTATCTTCATATTGTAGTGGTGTGACATCTTTTGAAGAGAGAAATAAAGACAAGAGATGAGCGAAAGAGAGAAAAAAAAAAAAAAAGTGAGAAGAGAGCGAGCAAATGAAAGAGAATATGGATATCGATCATGTGGTATCATATCTGGAATAAGTAAGTTTTTATCCATTTCAATACATGTGTCTGATGGCCTAAGAACTTCAATTCAGCCTCTTTCGTGCGGGTGCCATACTTATGCCAACCCGCCCATTTTACACCTCTAGTAATGATTTGGTTGAACTCCTAATGGATTGATATACAAAGAGCCGTGCACTGGGTATGTATGGAGAATAATATGGTTCTTGAAGAGAATGCTAATAGTTATTGGACGTAAGATTAAGAAGATTTCAATTAAGGCTTTTTTCAAGTATTTCAATTAATAGAGGCCCAGATTCTTGATCAGTTTAGCCCAAAATGTTTCTTTAAAGCCCAAAGCCCACAAAGATTTCACAAATGTCCACATTGTCCTCGTGTTTCCGTGGGTAATGCCTGATTCGCTGTCAAAAAAAGAGCCGGATTAGCTGTCAACCGGTTTCTCACGTCATTCCTACAGCTGTCTATACACTGAGCATTACTACTGACGTACTGCCTACATTGCTCGGATGACGTCATTATGGTCTACTCTTGCAAAAGTTGAACTGGACCGGACTACTCTTGCTCGGTGAGTTCCACTGGTTTATTACGGCTGTGGGTCCGTACTATTTCTCCCTCTTATGCACGTGTTATTTCTATTCTCATTAAATATTTTTGTAGTTTACATTTATCACTTGTACAAATAAATTTGTAGAAAAAAATAACATTTTGCATTAGCTCACAAATTGTATGAATGTTTCCCTCCCTAGTCCTAACATAACTATAATTATGGGTTGAACCTTCAAAGAGAGAGATACA